>NC_139638.1:6364570-6409570 GCF_964638095.1 Poromitra crassiceps | reverse complement strand
TTCAGTTTGGTTCCAGAAATGAGATCTCAATCATTTAAAAAACAAACATCACATCTGATCTGACAAAATCACTGACGGCACAAAATTAAAACTAAATCTGATCCTTTTTCAAGATCAGCAGGTGATCAAATGACAGCTCTTTTAATCAATCCATCAAGCCCTATAACTTCAAATACCCGCTTAATGATGTGCCCTCTCACACACACACACACACACACACACACACACACACACACACACACACACACACACACCACACATACACACACACACACACACACTCACACATTTAGCCAGCCTCTCTTACCTGCCAGTGTTTCGTCCAGCGTGGTTTTGACCCGGCTCAGGTCAGTCCTCAGCTGGCCCAGCTCCGCTCCACTGACCCTGTTCACCTGAGACATTAATACAGCTACTGTAAAGCAGTGGTTCTCAAAGGTTCTCATGTCAAGAACCCCTAAACTGACACACATTAGACCACAGACCCCCATTAGATTTTGTCCCAGGGTTCCCCATCTGATAATGCTGAGATCTTTTCTTTTAGATGTTTTGTTACAGAAGGTTTATGAAACCCATTCCCAAAATAGTTGTGTTACTTATAGATGGGATTATAGTGAAAATAAATTACTCCTCCTTATTTCTTGGGACCCTCTGGAGTAGGGATGGGCATCGAATTTCGAATTTTCGAATAATCGTTGTTATTATCAAGGTCGACTTTTATTATTGAAAGTCGAAATTCGAAAATAAAATAAAAATTTATTTATTTATTTTATTTTTTTGTGAGTGAAATGTTGCATTGTCTCCCCTGATTCTAAGTATAGTCGAATCGCTTGGTTTGAGCAAGTAAAACAATTTTTATAAGCATTTTAAGCAAGGTTTATGGAAAAATGAATGGCAGATGAAATCCCATGAAGAGGGAGAGGGGGTGACTTTGGCACCCCTTTGGCACTCAGACCTGAGCCTACTAAATATTTAATGAACCACTCATGATTGTCAAAACTGTTTTTTATTTTCGAAAATGTCAATGTCATGTAACATGTTCTTTACTTCAGTGGTGCTATGCTTGTTTGAGCTAAAAATCCACAGCAGAAGCTTTTTCTATTAATTAATAAAGCCTTAGACTTAGAGTCAGGGGAGACAATGCAACATTTCACTCACAATTGTTTTGTTGTTTTTTTTGTTTTGTTTTTGTGTTTTTTTAACATTTTTTTTTTTTTTTTCGAATTTAGATTAAAAGTCGACTTTGGCCAGCGAATTTCGAATAGTGTTTTTGCTAGAAATGCCCATCCCTACTCTGGAGCCCCCTTAAGGACCCGGACGCCACTTTGAGAACCACTCTTGTTATATAATTGAGTAGCTTTTTGTGTAGCTACTTCTACTGTTTTTGTACTTTTTAAAAGCAGTAATTTTACCTTTAATTTTGTTTGAAGTAATGTACTGTACCTTGCTACATTTTAAATTGCTTTGTTACAGAGTAAAATACATCCAAAGTTTCCCCAAGGTTTCTATGAACTACACACCAGAAAATGTGTAATCTATTGGCCCTGGTCCTGCTCAACCAGCCTGATCCCGCCTCAGCACGACCGTGACCTGTAGCAAACAGACCCGCTGCACCCAGACAGAGCCCAGCAGACTGCTGCTTACATGTTTATTCAGTTTATAGTCTCACTTGCCAGATGTCACATGACTGTTCAGCTCTATTTTATACACTGTTACAACTTGTTGTTGTTCCACATCAGCGGTACAGTTTGAACAAGGCGCTAAAGAACTAAAGTGAAATCTACTAAGCTAAACTTCACCAAACTTTACTGATCTGAATGAAACAAAGCCGGACCTTGCTTTGCAGTGCCACCACGTCGCTCTGCAGCGTCCCCTGGTTGCTCTGCAGCGCCCCCTGGCTGCTCTGCAGCGTCCCCTGGCTGCTCTGCAGTGCCACCACTTTGCTCTGCAGCGCCCCCTGGTTGATCTGCAGCGCCCCCTGGCTGCTCTGCAGCGCCCCCTGGCTGCTCTGCAGTGCCAGCACTTTGCTCTGCAGCGCCCCCTGGTTGCTCTGCAGTGCCTCCAGTTTGCTCTGCAGCGCCCCCTGGTTGCTCTGCAGTGCCTCCAGTTTGCTCTGCAGGCTGGTTGTCTCCTGGCTGTTGTTGAAGATCAGAGGAATCTGATTGGTCGATGTCAACATCTCTGAACTGGTGGCAGAATGTGAGGACTCCAGTGTGAAAACTGGAACAGAGGCAAATTTCCAAAGTTAAATTTCAGTTCAAATTTATATACGGTATGAATGTGGATTTTAACAGTATATCACTACAACAAATATGAATGTGTTAAGTTGAGTGCTGTTTCCATACTCTGAATTATTGGAACCAACTAATGATGTGCCTCCTGATGCTATCAGTGATAAAGCAACAGATGTATGAAAACATTTCAGTTCTACCTTTATAGAGAAGGAGAGTAATCACTCCGGTCAGCAAGATGAGGTAAGCAATATTCACATATAAGCACCACTGCCTTTTTGGCTGCTTCGACTTCACATCTGAAACACAAACAGAAAACAACAATAGAAAACAGTAGAATATGAACAGAGTCCTGCAGGAAACTTTCTCTAGAGAGAGAGGCAGCATCTCAGCATCTCTTGCCATAATTGATACGACTGTAGTTGTAGTAGGCTAATTACCAGCTGACAGCAGGGCTGGTAGTGTTTTCACCTTGAGTCTGTGTGTATTCAATGCTATTCAATTTTGGCATTATATTATGGCTGAACAAACTCACGAGCATTACATAATATGCAAGTCACACCATAAGTGACTTGACTTTGACCGCAGCACGGCATGGTTATTAGTGCCAGATGCCCTTCTGAAACCTCTGATCTCACAACAGTCTGAAAAAATTACAGAATGGTGTGAAAAGAACTTTGGTCAGCAGAAAAGTATCTCAGAATGCAACACGTCAAACCCGTCTGTCACTTAACCCGTCTGTCACTTTGGTAGGTGGTTGACACTGAGCTGAAAGCTGATACCTACCCAGTATATTAGTACAGTCTTCCTAATAAAGTGCTCAGTGAGTGTAGTTATAATGCCAAGGCAGCTTCAGTTTTGCCATTGTGTATAGACCTACCTATTTGAGTTGAGGTTTGCCAAAGTGAAAGGGGTTTGATAGTTATTCAAACAGCATGTATTCAATTTTTTACATTTTCTAACAAATATTTTGTAAAAACTCAGGTTACATAATAATTAATTAAAAGTATTATTGTTGTTCCCCAGATCGGCAGAGGGTGGAGCAGCGACCGGGGCAGCAGGGGGGGAAATTGGCCAAGTACAATTGGGGAGAAAATGGGGGGGGAATCAGAAGAAATAATAATCAGAAGAAAAAAAATATATATATTATTTTTATTGAAACATGGCAGCTTGATCCACTGCAGGTGAACTATCAACTGTTGTGAGACTCTGGTGAGACTTTGTTACACAGGCTGTGACAGCCTGTTCAGTGGTCAGCTGGCTATTATTATGAATCATTTAAGTCAATCAAAAAAATTGATATTCCACAAATCTGATGAACAAGGGCTAATGACCCCATGTGTGGCAGAAGTACAAACTACAAAGTGTTCCTCACCTGTTATAAATTATGTGTAAATCATTTACCATTCATTTACAACACTTTCTGCATCCTAATCTAAAATGTAGAGAATTCTGTCTTAAAACTGCATTATTTTGAATGGCCTGCATTGCAATCAATATGCATGAAGAGGAAAAAGAAACACGATTGGTGTGCAGGTGCCCTGCCCCCATTTGAATTTAAAGCATTTAGTGGAGTATGAGAAAACCTGTTCACCACAGGAGCTGCTTAGAAAGGGTAGGCTGAAAACTACTTCCCCAATTGTGTTCACCAGTCAGGCTTTTCTTAACTCTGTCGGTTACTGAGGGTGTATAGATCTCTCACACAGTTACTAACTGTAGGCTGAGGGTGAGAGGTGTTTTTCACAGCTTAAAAGAGTGAAGAACAAACTGGTCTATGCTTGTTGTGGAAAGGTGTTGTCTTTGAACTGACTGCAGGGTTTGTAATGCAATAAGAGCCATAATAATAATAATAATAATAATAATAATAATAATAATAATAATAATAATAATAATAATAATAATAATAATAATAATAATAATAATAATAGCCACAAAGTATGGACTGGGTCATGTAAGTGATTTCTCCCAGAAGGAAAAGGGTATTAAGCCTAACTCTTTTGCATTCCTCGATGTTTCTGCTGACAATGTTTGCAAAGCTTTAAACAATCTCTCATCTTACAAAGCCACTGGTATTGACGCTATCCCTACCAGATTTTTAAAAGATGGTGATTCTGTTGTTGCCCACCCCCTGTCTGAAATAATTAATCAATCTTTAAGAACGATAAAAAAAAAAAAAACACGATTTCAGACGGAAGCCCGTCTTTATTGTCACACGAACACTACAACACATGCATGCGGCCACAACACACACTCATGCTGACGGTGGCCGGTGAAATATGTCCTCTGCATTTGACCCATCCAGGCTTGTCCTTTCCTCCAGGGGGCAGGCCAGGAGCAGTGGTCGCTTTTTCTTTCCAGCGCCCGGGGACCAACTTCAGATGTTGTCGTCACTGGTCGGATGACGATCTTCTGCATGTTTTTAGTGGGGGGTTATGTACGGAGGAACCCCCTGGGGGGTACGGGGAGAACATGCAAACTCCACACAGAAAGGCCCTTTCGACGAGATAGCCCACCTGGGCAGTAGGCACTGAAGATATGGGGGGGTCACAACTCCAGCGCCCACAGCGTCCCAGGCGAGAATCGAACTCAGGACCTTCTAGCTGTGAGGCGACAGCGCTACCGACTGTGCCACCGTACCCCCTAGTGGGCCCGGGTTGTATAGCAGTAGGTTCGACCCCCATGTTACCAGCTTGGTTGGGCATCTATAAAGGCACGATTGGCTGTGCCTGAGGGTGGTAAAATTTTGTAAATTTGAAAGTAAAATGCATTAATCTGGTGCACTCTGATAGCAAAATAAAGAGGCTAGTAGATATGATATAACTGGTTTTCTTCATTGTTCATGATTTTGTGGAAAGTATTCACTAAAGAGTCTATAGTGAATGCTGCTATTAACTTGTGTTTACTTTTGCTACTAAACCAACATCAGGACATCCAAGCAAGTTCTGACAGAGAGCAATGGCATTGGACCCATTGGACAAATACATGTGCATATCTCCCAGCATGCATTGTTCCTTCCAAACTTTTGACCACAAAGTAAAGTAACTACATTAAATAAGTGGTAAGTGGAAATAATCATTAGCCTATTCTTAGTTAAACATGCAGTTTTGGAACATTCAATAAAGACAAATAAAACAAGGCCAGGTCGAAACCTGGCATAGGGTCGGTGCATGGTATCATCACCCATGTATACCCATGAGGTCCTTGTCCATCTCGAGCTTTAGTTGTGGTGGGGCATTCCTGTCCATGTTGGAAATGAACTTGTGCGTCCGCCAGCCAAAGAGGCTGGCCAATTTGAAATGGTACCAGCCATACACATTTGTTTCCTACGGAGGCATATTTTGTAATCCCACTTTTGTGTCTAACTAACATGTGTGTAATGGTTGTCTTGATTTGGGAAAAAAGTAGAAACACATTTTAACAATCAACAGAACACATACAACATAGTGTGTGCTCCGATTATAAGACAACCCCTTTTCCAAGACACATTTTGGGAAAATAAAATGAGAAATCGTTTTTGAAGGGCATGCCTGGAGGCGTGCTCAAATGCGGCGACTGAGTGGAATGTAAGGGCCCTGCTGTGCATGCTGCACACCGGCCCCAAAAATAGACTATGACTCCACACCCTAAGTCAGGGGCACTCAATTAAAATTCAAAGAGGTCCAGATAGAGAAAATTTCCTCAAGCGAAGGTCCGGAACATTGAGCTTGCGTTATGATTCAGTGCCATTGAACTTAGGCTACTTCAATGATTGCAGTAGCCTAATGGTACAATGTCTGTATGTAGTCAATGACTGACTGTTGAATCAAAATCAACATCAACAATGTTTATTTACAGTTTTCAGATTTAACTGGATTAATTATAAATAACTAGCCTACACTAATAATACATACATGTTCTTTTCTCATTTCAAGTAAAATAATGGCTGCATTTAGAAATAACACAACAGAGTGCTTTGGAAAAATGTGCATCTTAAAATAAAGTGCTTTAATTTTAGAAAAATAAGTTCCCCCTTCTCTTCCTTTTCTTAACTCTTCAGATTTTATCAGTCAGGCTCTCAGCCAACAAACCTCCTTTTCTCTTGATAGAAGTGAGCTCCCACTCTGTCTGTCTGTCTGTCTGTCTGTCTGTCTGTCTGTCTGTCATTTTGCTCCAAAATTACTTATCATTAAAACCTGACCACCCACCCGTAGGTGGCGTGGTACCCCCTGGGGCTGACACGGATCCACGTGACTACATCACGTCCTGTCATCCCAGGGATAAACACTTTCCGTTTCTTCCACCCGCTGAAGAAGACGTGTTTCTAAAAGCTCCGCGGTTAACTTTGAGTTAGCTCTTTTACATAGCTTTAGATACTAGGCTCGTTCCGGCTGATTTGCCCACCTCAAGAGGGTTGCGTGCAGGGCCGTAGCTAGCTATGAGGACGGGGAGGTCCGGACCTCCCCTAATATTTCAGAGATTTTTTTAATATTTCAGAGATTTTTTTTTTTTTTTTTTTTAGCCTTTAGCCTTTATTTAACCAGGTTTGTCCCATTGAGATCAAAGATCTCTTTTACAAGAGAGACCTGGCCAAGAAACAGCAGCAACACAAAGTTACAACAAACAAACACATAAACACATACAATTGAAAAACATTAAAATGATCAAATAAAACATTTGCATACAGACAGCCTGTTCTCAAGAGATTTTACCATAGCCTTAAAACCATTTAAGGTTACTAAGCTATTAAGTTTAAGATCAGACTGCAGACTGTTCCATGCGGTGGGTGCAGAGAACCTAAAAGCTTTCTTCCCCAATTCAGTTCGGACTTTGGGAACAGAAAATTGTAGAGTGTCCTGAGAACGAAGATTGTAAAAAAATAAAACAATCTGCATGGAAAACAGGAAAAGCATGAAAAACACGGGATCGCTTTTATTTTGAAACGAAAGGCAGGTCAGGCAGGAAGTCATCTGACGCCGCGTCCGCGGTAACTTGATTCTGAGAGAGCAGCAGCATGGTGGTGAGTGATGACTGTCTGTCTGCCTGGCGAGATAATTGAAGGTGAGCGAGCTGCGAGACAGTGAGCGAGTGAACGACAGACAGTGAGTGACACACACTGACAGATTTTTTAGCAACAACCAAGAAAGTAAGTGTCTAGTCTGTCTAAGTAATGTTACCTGTGTGACACGTTGGGATGCTACTGGCTAATCATGCATGATGCCAATTGCCAAGCTCCCGAAGTCAGGTATGCAGGTGGCTATATGCATGGTTTCAGTTTCATGACCCAATAAGTAACAAAAAGAGGTGGTGTAAAGTTAAAAACAACATAATATATTTTATTTTTCAATCGTTCCTATCAGGAATAAATAAATGTCCCTCTGTATGTTTTTTTTTATTATCGATGATGACTTTGTGTGTTGTGTACGGCTTGGGTTGTGTACCTGTGTTTGTAGGTGTCATTTTGATATGAATTTGGCTAAAACAGTTTGTGTTTGTTAGTTACAATTATGTTGACAGGAGAGCTGAGCAGGTGGTGACATGAAAGAGAATATACTGAATAATGACATCACAACAGTATAATCCTAATGTTGATTTAAAATGATATATTACTCTAAATATGGCTTAAAAAGGGAAAAAAAAAAACTAAAAAAAATTTCGGCCGCCAAATCCGCCTCCCCTTGCTGGACCTCCCCTATTTCGGAACCCTGGCTACGGCCCTGGTTGCGTGGACGGGATAAAGCAGGCTTCGGGGACCCGACCCTGTACCCTTCACCCTGCGGCGTCGGAACAAGTCATCTAAGCTAAGATTATCTTCCTTAGGGTTACATGCTGCCACTCCGACGTGCTGCCACTCCGACGTTCTGCCACTCCGAAATATCGGCACTCAGAAAGGGATCATGTCTATGTTCCCCGGGTTCTATATTCCCCGTTTTTCATGCCAAACCTAACCTCCCCCCATGCCTAAACCTAACCTCCCCCAGACCCTAACCCAAAACCTAACCTCTCCCACCCCCACGCCTAAACCTAAGGTCGGCATTGCGGCTTCTAAGGTGAACGACCGCCAGTCCGAATAATGGAAGTTAACGTTCGGAGTGGCAGGGCTTCGGAAAGGCAGTCAGTAGCCCTTCCTTAGTTAACTGTTGTTTAGCTGCCGCCGTGCAGCTCATGTGAACGTTTTTCCCCGGCTGGGGTAACGTTGTGTTAGGCTTGGGCGCTGACTCAGGTCTGCACTCAAAACTCTTAGCTAGGTTGCATACGTGCAGAATAGCTTGTACCGTTAGCACTAGAACAACGGGCTAATTAGCACAGTTGTCACAGATAGCTAGCTTTGCATCCGTGCGGTTGCTTCTGTTTGCTAGGTACTTTAGGCGCCGGCTTTAGAGCGCGCGCGTTAGATAGTTAGCTAGTTTGCTCAGTGCCGCTAGCTTGGACTACTTTGTAGCACTCCAGCTATCTGGCTGCGTCCCCAGACAGGGTAACGCACCCGGTTTTGTGGCAGATAGCTAACGTGCACACGTGCAGTTAGTGTCTGTGTGCTAAGTACTTCGCGCCAGCTACCTCTGTGTAGGGCGCCCGTTAAGCGAGAGTAGTAGCTAGAAGCCATGCTCTAGAAGCTAGAAGCCAAGTTCTTCCATGTCCACATGGTCAGGAGACACAGGAAATACCTGAGGTTCTCCTTCCTGGGGAAGGCTTACGAGTTCTGTGTCTTGCCATTCGGCATGTCTTTGAGCCCGCGAACCCTCACGGTGTGCGTGGAGGCAGCCTTGGCTCCCCTCCGCGCGAGGGGGATCCGCGTCTTCCTATATCTCGACGACGTTCTCTTAGCGGCCGACTCGAGGGTCCGTGCCGCGGAACATACCAAGGTGGCAGAAGAGTTGCCTCGTCCCAGCGCAGGCGGCGACCTTCCTGGGGCTCGAGCTATACTTCCTGCGAGCCTTTCACCAGAGCGACAGGCTCGCACGGTTCGGACAGCAAGCCAAGGTCTGTGCCCTCGGTGTCAGTGCATCAGTGCACAGTGATGTTGGGCCTGATGGCCTCAGCACTGCATGTGCTCCCGCTAGGGAGGCTACACATGCTCTCGTGGTCCAAATATGGTTCTCAGGCTTCGCCTGGACTCGGCCGGAGACCGTCATCGCAGGGTTCCTCTGACAGGTCAGGCCTGGCAGGCGCTGGCTATATGGGCGGACCCCCGTTACCTCTCGAGAGGTACTCGGTGGGGCCCTGTCCCGCTCAGGATGGTGATTCGCACAGACGCCTCCCTCTGGGGAGGGGGTGCGATTTGCGGGCATTTTTCGGCGAACGGCCGGTGGGAGGCTCAGGAGCTTCGCCACATAAACGTGCTAGAGCTGAAGGCGATTCGCCGGGCTCTGCCTCAGGACAAGCCCACCATCAATGGCGCCGTGGGCCCATTGTTGGTTGGGAGCTCTCTTGGGGACCGCACTGCCGGACAAGTCCGCGTGCGGCCAGACTCGAAGGATAACGTTGCCGACACTTCCAGCGGCTCACACATGGGCACCATGTGCTGATTCGCTCGGACAATAGGGCAGCGATCACCCACCTGAACAAACAGGGCGGTGTGCGGTCGGGGGCGCTGAACCATAGCGGGGATTCACCTGTGGGTGTATCCCCGTCTCCTTTCAGTGTCAGCGGTCTATCTGCCGGGACGGCGGAGTTATGACCGGCCTGCTGTCTCGAGGCAATCCCCGTTATACGGAGTGGTGCCTCCACCCTCGGGTGATGGAACAGGTTTGGGCCAGGGTTGGTCGCGCCTGCATCGATCTCTCGCATCGCGGCGCGCGACACACTGCCCACTGTGGTTCTCGATCCAGGAGGACAGCCCCCGTTAGGTCATGACGCGCTGAAAGCGCACGTGTGGCTGAGGGAGGGGCTCTATGCGTTTCCCCCGACGCCCATGATCAGTCAGGTTTGGACAGGGTGAGGGAACAGCGCCTCCGGCTCGTTTTGGCCCAGGCAGACATGGTTTGCGGACCTGGTCTCCCTAGCGCAAGATCCGCCCTGGGCGTTGCCGGTACGGGCCGATCTCCTATCCCAGGCAGAGGGGGAGGTGTTCCACCCCTCCCCAGGCAGGTGGAAGCTAGCGGTCTGGCTCCTGAACGGGACCAGTTGCTAGCACAGGGCTTGCCCGACAATGTGGTGCAAGTAAGTAAGTAAGTGTGTGGATCCAGTGAACTGCAGCGTGCGCCCAGCTCTCTGTTTCCTTCAAAGCTTGCTTGACGCGGGCCAGTCCCCGCAGTCGCTTAAGGTGTACGTAGCCGCGATTTCGGCTTGCCACATGGGGATTGAAGGGACCCCCGTGGGGGTGTGCCCTTTGGTCTCGCGCTTCATGAAGGGGGCGCATAAAACTGCGCCCGCCGTTGCGGTGCGTTTTTCGCAAATGGGACCTGGTTACGGTGCTGGACGGGCTAACGGGTCATCCGTTTGAGCCCTTGGACTCCGCCGATTTAAAGGTTCTGTCCTTAAAGACCGCGCTGCTGCTGGCCTTATCGTCAGGGAAGAGAGTCGGTGACCTGATTGCCCTCTCGGTGCAGCAGGCCTGTATGGTTTTTGGGGACGATGGCCGCAGGGTTACGTTGCGACCTAACCCGGCGTACCAGCCCAAGAATATTAATGCCAGCTATAGGTCTATGGTTATAGACTTATCAGCATTCTGTCCCCCGCCGTTCAGTTCGGGTGAGGAGAGACGTTTGCACATGCTGTGCCCCGTAAGGGCGCTCTCGGCCTATGTGGCCAGGACACGTTCATTACGCATTACAGATCAGCTGTTGGTTTGCTTTGGGCAAAGGGCCCAGGGCGGACCCCTTTCCAAGGATCGCTTATCGCACTGGATAGTGGAGGCGATCGCGTTGGCATACTCTGCCATGGGCAAGGTTCCCCCGGAGGGTATCAAGGCGCATTCGATGCGAGGTGTTGCGACATCCTCTGCGTTGTTGCGTGGTGTGTCGGTGGAGGACATGTGTGCCGCGGCCTCATGGTCCTCTCATCACACTTTTGTCAGGTACTACAGTCTCGACGTGTCCGGTTCGCAGTTCGCGCACGCGGTGCTGTCGGTGGCAAGAAAGTAGTATCGTTGCCACTCTAATATGTCATTCGGTTAGGCATAAACGTTGCCGTATGGCCGTGGTTCACCGGTGCCTTTCGGGTCGCCCTGTGGGTGCTCCCGGCAGCAAGGTCGGTTGAATTGAGGCACTAGTGAGAGCTTGAGTTCGAAACGAAGTAAAACGTTAGGGTTGTGCTACAACCCGGGTTTTACGAGTGAGAACGAGAGCTCTCACTACCCAGCCTTGCTGTGTCGATGCGTCACGGGGTGCGTCGGATCTCAGCGGGCTGGAAGAAACTAGAGTGATTATCCCTGGGATGACAGGACGTGACGTAGTCACGTGGATCCGTGTCAGCCCCAGGGGGTACCACGCCACCTACGGGTGGGTGGTCAGGTTTTAATGATAAGTAATTTTGGAGCAAAATGACAGTCTTCCATAGGGCTGCGTTGCAGCGTTTTAGGCACTAGTGAGAGCTCTCGTTCTCACTCGTAAAACCCGGGTTGTAGCACAACCCTAACGTTTGCTCATGTGGCGCTTCCATAGACAGCTGGTCAGGATCGCATCACACTTCACGAGACATACTGGTTTTGAACTGCTCATGAGACCAGAGGTGGACCGTACCATTAGGCAAGTAAGGCGGTTGCCTTAGGCCCCGACCTACCAAGGGCCCCATAAAACTATGGTAAAAAATGTTTTTCGATATTATTATTTTCCTTTTACTTTGCACCATGTCTTTCTAAAAACCCATATGCTAAAATTGCATCAGAACGACAAATTCATGAATCATGGCTGTCTGTACGCCGGGGCCCCCCCCCTCAGTCCCCACTAGTTGGACTATTCCATGAATTTACTGCCGGATTGGCTGGTGTGACGGGGGAAGGAGGGCCCCCGGCACGTACCAACCAATGATCACTTCACTCCGGCACCATGTGTAGGAAGTAAACACGAACAGAACAGAATTCAAATGAATACATGAAGACAACACCAGTACCAGACAACAGTAAACATGAAAAGAACCTACCCCAGCGGTGATTCCAAAAGGAGAAAGAAGGAGGAGAAGGACAGCTTCATCGCAAAACTGCCAAAGCTAACAGCTTATTTCAAGGCTGCCGCTGCGCCTTGTGATAAGTGGGAGCAAGACGCTGCCACTGCTGCTGCTAACGTTAACGAAATTAGCGAGGACGGAGCTGCTAACGTTAGCGTTAGTGAAGAGGAGCGGGAGGAGGATATTCTACCGGCGGTAGAAGGTCCAAGTCACGCACCAGGAGCTGCAGCAACTTGTAGTGTTAGTGTTAGTACTGCTGCTAGTGCTAGCGAAGAGGAAGAGGAGGCTGGACTGGGAACTGACACTGAAGAGGAAGTGGCTGATGACAGTGATGTCGGAGATACGGATCAACAGACTGACACTGACAACGAAGATGAAGATGAAGATGAAGATACTTTAGTTTTAGAACCTGAACCAGTGAGTAACACTTCAACTAGTATTATTGAAAATGATCCAGGACTCTGGCCTAAACAGCTGTCAGATAAAGAGCGCTGCTCAATAGTGCAGAGAGGACCAGTTCAAGTTAACACGTTCACTGCCGTGGACGAGTCAACTCGTCAAGCAGAAACCAACGGTTGACTGCTGTGGACGAGTCAACTCGTCAAAAAAAAAAAAAAAAAAAATTGACGGTGGGACGTGGATCAAAGCCCCCTACGTCTCCTATAAAAATATGGGAGCCACCGAACGTGTACAACCCATTCCACCGACCCACTAGGTGGCGACAGTGCTCTCCAGACTAGAAAAAGCCGAGCCAAAACTGCAGGGGAAAGCGTGAGGAAACCATTCTCATACTGTAGAATGGTTTGGCGAAAACGGTGGCGCACAACGGTGGGGGGTTCCAAAAATAGACTGGGTGCAACACACTTTGAAACACGCAGCATAAATAAGCCCAGAATCGCAAAAGCTTCATCAAAGCTCTCAACCGAAACCCCAAGAAACGAGCGAGCCCCATCCAGACTCGCCCGCGGCCCGACGAGGGGCCGCCAGGCAGCAGACAGGCAGCAGAAACTTGCTTGTGACACACCCGCTGCAGCCACGGAGGGAGGAGGAGAACACACACGGAGGGAGGAGTTTGAAGGAGAGGGGGGTGAGGGTGATGAGCCAGAATCCTCAAAAAAAAACCTTGGCAGAAGCTACCTACAGTAAAAAAAACTGTTGGCAGTGAATGTGTTAAAGACAGAATATTTCCCCAAAATCAAGAAGGGCGCAGATTTACAAGCAATCACTATTATATCAACATGAAAAATGGAGAAAAGATAAACAGGTCCTGGCTTGTGTATAGTGAGAAGAAGGACAGTGCTCTGTGTTTTTGTTGCCGCCTGTTTGGAAACAGAGAAAAGATAACTCAGCTAAGTGGGGATGGATTCAGTGCATGGAAAAATCTTTCAGCCGCTTTGAACATGCATGAGAAGTCTGCTGAACACATCACAAACATGGATACCTGGCGCAATCTATTCCAGAAACTACAAACAAACACAGCTATAGATCAGCAGAACCAAGATCTAATTGCTCTTGAAGCAAAGCGCTGGAGAGAGATTTTAAGAAGATTACTTGCAATTGTGAACCATCTGGCAGAGCGTAATCTTGCATTTCGTGGCCACTCGGACAAGTTGTTTGAGTCTGGCAATGGAAATTTCCTTGGGCAAGTTCAACTGATGGCTGAGTTTGACCCCGTCATGGAAGAGCATTTGAGGAGAATTCAGGCACAACAGAACCTCAGTGAGACTTATTTAAGCAAGAGTATTCAGAATGAGCTCATTTGCCTTGTGGCAAAGTGTACAACTGACGCAATTGTTGAGCGAGTAAAGAAAGCCAAATATTATGCAGTAATCATGGACTGCACTCCAGACCTCAGTCACAATGAGCAGCTATCAATGGTGCTACGAATTGTAAATTGTGAGCCCTCAAAAGGTGTCTCCATTCACGAGCACGTCCTTGGTTTTATTTTGTGGCTATAGACAAAATGGTGCAGGTAGCTTGTGTGAGAGAGACCCGCGCAGTATGCGTGAGGAAGCTTGTGACGTCCCAATCCCCCTCTGGGCAAACGAAGCGTTTGGGGGTGTGGCTTGGAGGAGACTGCAGGGGGAAGCTGGATAGGGACAAATCCAACTGTGGCAGTTCTGAGCTTGTGACCACTCATTACAGGGAGGGCTGACAGCAGTATATGTGCATTTACAAGTAAAAACAGCTTTTGCACGGAATGGGACCTTTAAGGGCTACATGTTTTCAACTTTACAATAAGGGTCACAAAAAACATTGATAAATGCTTAATTATGAATGAATGAATGAATGAATGAATGAATGGTTTATTTTCGGTCATAGGTTATAATGAACCACAAACCAAATGTAACAATTTGTGTGAATATGCAGCAAGAGAACATCATCATACATGTACATATCAAACCATTTC
Source organism: Poromitra crassiceps (assembly GCF_964638095.1). Classification (NCBI taxonomy): domain Eukaryota; kingdom Metazoa; phylum Chordata; class Actinopteri; order Beryciformes; family Melamphaidae; genus Poromitra; species Poromitra crassiceps. The sequence continues at coordinate 6,394,852 of NC_139638.1, read as the reverse complement.
ACACAAATACAATTTATACAATCAATGACCGAAAAAAGGAATAGGCTGAAGCCAAGGCTTATTTTTTGCCTATCCTGTATAATCCATTGGAACAACCCAGAATATCTGCAGCAAAATAAAGAATAGAAAGAAAGACAGAATTTACTGTAAGTTATAATCCTGAATTATTTTACTTTTTAAGGGCTTTTTTAAACCTCAACAATGATGTACACAATTTCAAATCATCACAAAGGCCATTCCATAGTTTAACTCCCAAAACTGAAACACATCGAGATTTGACATTAATTCTTGCTTTGCCTGTTTTAAAAATGCATAACCCTCTTAAATTATAATTTCCTTCTCTTAATTTAAAAAAATGTTGAATACAAACTGGAAGGCTTTTGGTCCTAACACGGAAAACAATTTCTAAAGTTTTTATATACACAATATCTACGAATTGTAAGGTGAAGGACCTTATGAATAGTGGATTGGTCGATTCGAGGTAACCACCTTTATTTATTATTCTAATAGCTATTTTTTGTAGTTTAATAATAGTTAAGTAATTAAGGTTAAGTAATGCTTATTCAGCACTCATTCCTTACTTTAAGATTATTTTGGGGGCATTTTTGGCTTTATTGGATAGGACAGTAGGCAGACAGGAGGGGTGGGGAGAGAGAGAGGGGTTGACATACGGCAAAGGACCACGGGTCAGATTTGAACCCGGGTCGGCCGTGCGAAGGAATATGCCTTTGTGATACGCGCTCTACCAGGTAAGCCACCAGGACACCCCATTCAGCACTCTAATGAAGTGTTACTTAAGGGATATATGTTCTCAACTTTACAATAAGGGTCACAAAGAGCATTAATAAATGCTTAATTACAGTTAAGTAATGTTTATAGAACATGTACAATCATTTATAGGTTAGGGCCACATGAAAGAACTAGCAAACCTCAATTTCATGGCATACATGTTAATTAACATCTTCATCAACCATTTACTAATATTAGTTAGTACCAATTAACATGTTAAACCCTTTAGAAATGTTAACAAGATACAGTAATTAATTAAGCATTGCCCATTAAGCATTAACCAACCATTGATCAATATTATAGAAAGGTTTTACACATTACTTGCTAATTAAGGCTTAATAATGTGAATGTTAATTAAGGGTTAATTCATGTGAATGTTAAGGGTTAATTAATCCTCATTAAGCATTAACATTAATTAACCCTTAATTAATGTACCCTTATTGTAAAGTGTCACCCTTGTAATGTTGGTGATCTAAGAATTCAAGCTTCCTCTACTGTCAGACCCCCCACCCCCCACTTTTTTTCTTTTTTCTTTTTTACAGATTATATGAAGTGCAGATTGCAAACTTTCAAATTATGTCATACAGTGAAATCAAAAAAATAGTTGAAGAGGATGGTTAATTTATTTGAATGTTTGTAGGCTAATCCTAAAATCAACATTCAGAGAAAATAACCCTGAAAGTTAGTGAACAAGCTCAGTTTGCTACCAAATTATACCTGTAAGTTTTTAGTGATCCTAAAACTGTTTGTTATATTGAATGCGTACTTCAACATCTAAACTTGTGGAATATGAAGATCACCAGACCATGTCACATATTTAGAACATGTAAGAAGCAGAGGACTTTTATTTTCAAAAACTGCAGCACAGTGTGCTGCACACAGGCATGGAAAAGGAGGAAGTCTGATATTGGGAGTTTTTTCTCTCAAAAAGTCTCAAAACCAAGTAAGCTGGAGTTGTGTTCACAGCTATGAGCCACTAGGTACGTAGCCTAATGCTTTCAAGTTTCGCCTACTTTTAGAACTGTTTTTTGCTAGTTTACGAACTAATCGTAGGTAGCCTTGATTTCCTAGATTTTCCTGGTGGGGGACCCCCAGACCCCCCGCTTAAAAAGTGGCCTGACTGGGGCTTTATTTTGCACTATTGCCCTGACACTCGTCCTTCATCACTCTGGATAAATATAAATATAATTTTGGATCCCAGGGTGAGACTCAGATATTAGCTTTGAAAAGACTCATATAAGCTTCAGGCACTCACGTTTCATCTTTAATTGGCTGTAGCTGCTGAGAGGGTTGATCGCCTCGTACACCGGATCATCCGCCTCCTTCACGGACATCTCCATGAGGACAGAGTGGTCTTCTCTCCTCTACAGGAGCTGTTAGCTGCTTGGCTTAGGGGAAACCAAACTGCTCTGGGGAGGAAGTATCTGTTTTGATGCTGAGGCAGACCAAACTCAGCATCAAAATACGTACATTGTGGCAAGTTCATTGAATGGGGAAGTTGTGGGTGAGTGGTCACAGAGACCCGTTTGCCTCATCAAATTCAGGCTTTTAACACTGGTAGAATTACACTGAATTGCCCACCATGTACATTACCAGTCAAAGGTTTTTCTTTATTTTTACTGTTGTCCACATTTTAAAAATAACAATAAAGACGTCAAAACTATGAAATAGCACAAATGGAATTATGCAGAGACCAAAAGAGTGTTAAACAAATCAAAAGTATCTTATATTTTAGATTATTTAAAGCCACCCTTTGCCTTGAGGGAAAGGCAAAGGCTTTGGGAAGAAATTCATATGGCATCAGATTTCAAGCATTTAAAGGGGCCCTATTATGCATTTCTTAATTTTGTATCATATATATGTTGTTACAATCTTGGATGGTCATATTAAACATGGGCTAAGCTTCAAATAAATAGGTGAAAGTGTTTTAATGTTACCCCCATGAACCCCCCCTCCCGCCCATGAACTCTCGTAGACGAGATGACATGGATTTGTGCCGATTTTGTGCGAGAACCATAGTTCTGGTGACGTCAGGCAGGACTTGTTACCCTGGCAACAAAGCGTTGACGCCGGCCGGCGCGCAGCACGCGCACGCCCTAGCCCCCACCCTTCCCCTCTCTTCCCTGTTCTGTGCTCCAGTAACCTAACCCCGCGTCACCACTCACCAGGCTCTCTCTAGCCTGGCTGTCTGGGACTAACACAACAGTAGTCTCATGGAATAACGGATTCCAGACCGCAAAAACAAGGAGACGATATGGAAGTGAGCCAGGATGTAGGACTGAAGTGGTAAGTTCTGAAAATATGTGTCTCATTCCAGCATCGGTCCAATGTGCTGCTAGGAAGCGCTAACGTTACTTACCGGCTGGGTATAACGTTAGCACTTGCTATTATGTTAGCCTAGCAGCACAGCTGCCTTATAGACATATGAACAACCGATGAATGACGAAAGGCACACATTTTCAGAACTTGTAACGTTAGTCCAACTTGCTGACTTCTCCAAGTCCTCATTTTGGTTTGGTCCGTGCCAAAGCAGAGATCGCCTGTCTGTTTCTGTTATGCATGACTATCTATCGATCTATCTATCTATCTGATAGATAGATAGATAGATAGATAGATAGATAGATAGATAGATAGATAGATAGATAGATAGATAGATAGATAGATAGATCGTCAGACAGACAGACAGACCGACAGACAATCTCGCTTCTACAGCGCTATAGCTCTCTGGGCAGAAGTTTGCAAACACAAAAACTCCTCGCGCTGCCCGCCTGGAGTATTTTCCGGAGGGTGGGGGTTTAGGGACAGGACCTAAAACAGAGCGTTTCAGACAGAGGCTGAACTGGAGGGGGCAGTGAGAGCCAGTACAAGATAAACAATGAGTTTTTTCAACTATGACTGATGCAATAAGTTACTCTAGTGGAGGCCAACAATAAAATAATAATACATTATATTAGCAAAATATGGGCCCTTTAAGCCTTTACATCAACAATGGCTTTTCAACACAATGTTTCATTTGAAAAGTCATAAATATGGAACTATAGGTGGTGTGCTGCCAACAAGAAGCTTCCAGGACATTGTAATGGGAGAACTTTGATACATTAAAGGGATAGTTTGGATTTGTTGCACACTGTTGAATGCAGCCGACATGGTCCCAGTGTGGAGTCCACACTTAGCTGATTAAAGCTTCATCCTTTGGCACCACAACTTTTTGAAGAGGGTAAGGAGGAGCAGACCGCCATTGTTGTGTCTTATTCTCCCCACCTGGGACCTTCAGGTGGTGCTCAGGACTGTCTGCCTCCTTTCAAGCCTTTGTGGGGCCTTGAGCTGTGGCTCCTCTCTTTGAAGACAGCCTTCCTTTTGGCTGTTTTTGCATCCAAGCGAGTGAGTGCTCTGTCTGTGGAGAGATGGATGTTGTGGATGTTGCTGCAGGCAGCAACATCAAAATAATCCATTCAAGTTTCCATTAAAGTCACGCCCCCTCCAAGTACAGATATAGATACAGATAATTTATTTGGTTAAACAGATACAGAAAATGGTGTGCTCTTCCTATTGGTCAGCATTACACCCTACTGTTTGTGAACAGGTTCAAGTGTGTGGGACCATATCTGACCTTCTTGTACTGTTACAGTCACTGCTGAGTTACATCACTGATTACATCATCTGTGACATAATCAGTGATTTATGACATGGTAGTGAGCCAATTAGAATTGTAGATCTAGCGATTTCTGACCTCATCACTGTCTGTGACATCATCAGTGATGTGTGACATCATCGGCCACGCCTTATTTAGACTCTGTCTTGTTTTTGTTATTATAAAAGCGGGAGGTCAAACCCAAACAATTTTGGAGGCGATCGGAGCCACAGTGCCACACTCACCCAAGATAAACACTGCTGTTAGGAGTAAAACAAAGTTTATGCTACAGGGAATGTCATGAAAAAGTTACATAATGTCTAAAGTGAATGGAGGAAATGAAATATATGGATGTCAAAACTAAAGAGCAAAAAGAGGATGTGGGGAAAAACAAGTGCACGCAGATACTGATTAGGCAGATAACTGAATGCTGTTATTTTAGTATAGCCTATGGGGAGATACTTTCAGCTAGCAAAGGTGTAAAATTTTGTTGTTTTGTTGTTATTAGTTAACCTGGCTAAGCTAATAGCTAAGCTATGAATTGCTATGAAAGCAGGACACAATTAGCACCAGTCACCTCTCACCAGCCAAATGCTGGTCAAATATAAATGTGCAAGTGGCTGGTAGGTAGATTTGATTCACTCACCACCAGAGATGGAACGAAGTACAAATACTGTACTTAAGTAGATTTTTCAGGTATCTGTACTTTACTTTACTTTTACTCCCTACATTTTAAGACAAGTATCTGTACTTTCTACTCCTTACATTTTCAAAACAAGTTTGTTACTTTAGTTGTAATGGACGACAACAACGATTAAAAAAAGACAGAGAAGAAACGGGGCCGAATGAATAGAGATAGCTCATTCCAGGCTCCGCCAATAGTATAAAATGGCACTCGTCCAGTCGCCTAAATGTCAGCTTGTGATTGGCTCTCTGTCAATGTTATGAAACTTTATTGGCTAGATCAGGGATACTCATTGTTTTTCTCATTGTTTAGGACAGTGCACATTAATAAAACAGTTTACACATATAGATAATCCGATACATGACAACAGTAAATGTGCCGGGATTAGCCGAAGCTAGTTTTCACCCGCAGTCCTCGTGAATAGAGAACTAAAAAACTACAAGGTAACTACAGGAATAAAAGCAATACGGGAATAAAAAGCAATACGGGAATAAAAGCAATATAATAAAAATGCACAAGGGAGCCCCGGGCAACTTACTTTGCCCTGGGGCCACTTTTGTGAAATGATAGGAGGACAGGGGCCAGTTAATAAACAAACAATATACATTTTTCTGTAGTGGATTGTAGCTTTTTGGGATGTCAGCCGGAGTTTAGTTTGACAATGTTGTGCACACCAGATAATTAGTTAGGTTAAGTTAGTAAAGTACATACATAAGTGCCTGGGTAGCGAGCAGACGGCCGTATTTGACAATTTAGCTGGAGCTCAGTCAAACTTTATTTCACGTTATTGTGAATTATATTCTAATTATATTCTAATTAGAATTTGATTCTAATTCACAATGAAAACTAACGTGAAATTATTAGAAAATGGTCGGGGGGCCACTCTGCACCCTGTCACAGGCCGCATCTGGCCCCCGGCCCGCAAGTTGAGTATCACTGGGCTAGACAGCCTCCTAGGGCGTGGACATAACCTGGAAGAGAAGTGGGTAACCCTTTATTTTACAGGTACCCTAGTTACATATGAACTATTTGTAATTACACATGAACACCAAATGTAATTACACAGTAATTACCAATAGTTCTAAATTACGTTCATATGTAGTTACATTGTAACATACCTGTAAAGTGGAGTGAGTCTGTTCAACTGTAGTTCATATGTAGTTACATTGTAACATACCTGTAAAGTGGAGTGAGACCGTTCAACTGTAGTTCATATGTAGTTACATGGTACCGGACCTGTAAAGTGGAGTGAGACTGTTCAACTGTAGTTCATATGTAGTTACATGGTACCGGACCTGTAAAGTGGAGTGAGTCTGTTCAACTGTAGTTCATATGTAGTTACATGGTACCGGACCTGTAAAGTGGAGTGAGTCTTTTCAAATGTAGGTCATATGTAGTTACATGGTACCGGACCTGTAAAGTGGAGTGAGTCTGTTCAACTGTAGTTCTTATGTAGTTACATGGTACCGGACCTGTAAAGTGGAGTGAGTCTTTTCAACTGTAGGTCATATGTAGTTACATGGTACCGGACCTGTAAGGAACCTCCCGGCTGGGACAGAGATTGCTAAAACCCAGTGGTGGATTTGTTGTTTTATTGTTATCAGATATGCACTTTAAATATGCAGGGCTGCTAACACGTGCACTTTAATACACAGTATTATTGCATATTTTTGTAGTATTTTTGACCACTACAGATGATTTTATGATTTTTATGAGTTGTGTATGTTATTTTAATGTGACATGTCTGTGTACTCATGTACTGTGCTGTACAACAACAAATTGCCTCCTTGGAGGACATTAAAGTTTTCTACTACCACTACTACTACTAAACAACCAATGGACAATTTGCAATGGCATTTAAACCTCCCTAAGGGGGTTCCATGTCATTGAAAGTGATTGGAGGAAATAAAATATCTGGATGTCAAAACAAAAGAGAAAAAAGAGGATGTGGGGAAAAAACAAGTGGAGCAGATACTGATTAGGCAGATAAGTGAATGCTGTTATTTTAGTATAGCCTATGGGGAGATACTTGAATAAATTCAGCTAGCAATGGTGTCACATTTTGTTGTTTTGTTGTTATTAGTTAACCTGGCTAAGCTAATAGCTAAGCTATGAATCGCTATGAAAGCAGGACACAATTAGCACCAGTCACCTCTCACCAGCCAAATGCTGGTCAAATATAAATGGGCAAATGGCTGGTAGGTAGATTTGATTCACTCACCACCAGAGATGGGAGGTAACGAAGTACTGTACTTAAGTAGATTTTTCAGGTATCTGTACTTTAGGCCTACTGAGTATTTATTTTTCTGATGACTTTTTACTTTTACTCCCTACATTTTAACACAAGTATCTGTACTTTCTACTCCTTACATTTTCAAAACAAGTTTGTTACTTTAGTTTTAATGGATGACAACAACGAGTAAAGAAAGACCGAGAAGAAACGGGGCAGAATGAATAGAGATAGCTCATTCCAGGCTCTGCCAATAGTATAAGATGGCACTCGTCCAGTCGCCTAAATGTCAGCTTGTGATTGGCTCTCTGTCAAGGTTATGAAACTTTATTGGCTAGAGCATGATACTCAACTTGCTTTGCCCGGGGGCCACTTTTGTGAAATAATAGGAGGCCAGGGGCCAGTTAATAAACAAACAATATACATGTTTCTGTAGCAGATTGTAGCTTTTTGGGGCATTGAGTTATAATATGAATGGAGAGAGCGTCCGTATCTCCGCCCTGTATGTGTATTGAAGCCAAAATCCGGCCAGATCAGTGAACCAGAGCATGCGCACTAGCGCCTTTGATTGAGAACCTGTGAGAGCTCCACGCCCCTCTGAACTTTCTTATGTAGAGCTGCTGTTTCTAGAATGCGCACAGTGCGTTGTGTATTTATATACAGTCTAGCTCTGTAAATATTACACTTTAAGTTGTAATATTTTTTGTCTCGCCAAAAGTAACCAGGAAGATTCCCACTATGAGATCAGTTTATCAAAATGACGCCTGTACAAAAATCAGATTTTGGTTGTCGGAGATTCAGACCTCCGGGCTGCTGCTGTGCTCTCAGCGCTCTCAGCGCGGGCCGGAAGTGGAGGCAGGCCTCAGTTAAGACAACAGCCTCACTGGGGGGGATTGCTGTGTCTAGCCTAATGTTTTCGTGGCATTTTGATTAACTTTATGATTTAATTCCTTTTGGAGCAAATGTTGGTGTTACAAATCTAACCTTGACGCTTTACGCAACGTTGTTTGCTGGTGTTGTGGGTACTGCAGCCTGTAACGTTCTCCGTTGTCGGAGATTGAGTTGTACTGTCAATGGTTGTATCAGCCAGACAAGTCAGACCCTCCGGGCTGCTCTCAGCCCGCAAGAGGAGCCAGGGCTGCTTGGCTCAGCCTCTCACTGGGGGAAATTATCGGATGAACAGCTCTGTGTTGATTAGCCTAATGTTTCCGTGGCATTTTGATTAACTTTGTGATTACATTTCTTTTGGTGCAAATGTTGGTTTAACAAATGTAACCGTGAGGCTACGTTGTTGTACCCGCGTTAGCCTAGACCTGAGCCAGGCTGCCTGGTCTATTGCCTGGTATATCGTTACTAAGAGAGGAGCTTATGAAGAACGAACATCCCCACAGTCAAAGCATTTCCCCCAGATATGCATATAAAAACGTTTGTTGCTTTAATAGCCTACAATAAATAAAACGTCTGTTTGTATGTCATGCTAACCCGTTAGCGATGAGCTAATGGTGGTTGTGTAACTACTACTAGGCCGCCCTCATCTCATCTTATACCCGGGACGGGAGTTAACGTTATAAAACACATTTCCTGTCAGTTGGACAACCTGGTCAGTTCTGAAAATATGTGTCTATTATTGTGTTATTTCAGCTATCGTTATCGGTTGTTAAGTTATAGTAATATGAAAAACAGCCGATTAGCAAGCAGCTAATGCTAGCTTGCATGTTAAAACCATTGTGTATGTCATGCTAACCCGTTAGCGATGAGCTAATGGTGGTTGTGTGCTACTAGGCCGCCCTTATCTCATCTTATACCCGGGACGGGAGTTAACGTTATAAAACACATTTCCTGTCAGTTGGACAACCTGGTCAGTTCTGAAAATATGTGTCTATTATTGTGTTATTCCAGCTATCGTTATCGGTTGTTAAAGGGGGACTAACCCCCTAGATATGTATTAGAACAGTGATTTGAAAATACCTATGGAAAAAACCAAGAAATGACATATGCTCTTGTCTATACTGGACTCTTTGGCTGTGTTGAAGTCCAGATTTTTTTTCGGAAATCGACGCCATTACAGTTTGCCTATTGCCTCAAAAATAATTTATTTGAGAGGGGCCATATCTGTATAATTATCAACAACTAGCCAACGCTGGTGGCCTGTTTGGAAAGAGCTTTGCTCAAAATGGTTGAAAGTTATATCAATTTGGTAATTCAGTGGCGAACTAGAAATTTAATTATTTTTCTGCATGTAACTCTATGGCAGTGTGTTAAACTACGTTACGAGAGCAAAGTGGCATGGGCTCGTTACAGCAGCACACCGCACAATACGACAAACCCCCCGTTCTGGGGTAACACAATGCGAGATTTCTCTACGTCATTCCCTCGTCCAAGTTGCCATATAGTCCCTTTTTCATTTTAGTTTGGGGGCTTTTCGTGATTCTTGTTAAAAGTTGTGCAAAAGTTTTTTCCTCTCAGCGCAGTGCAGGCTGCCTGCGCCTCCTCCCTCCTGCCAGACCCCGGCTGACGAAACAGCCTGCTGCATGCATGGGGCGCTTGTAACCTCACGGAGCAACAAACAAACAGACAGAAATAGCTGGTGTGCGATTTAGAGAATACAGTCTGAGATTGGGTACAGGATTGAGGGAATCCCGCATCTGTTTGCGAAGGTGCGACTGGACAGGACGCTTTTCACAGACAGGCACAGTAGTCGGAGCGAGGCGAGTGTCTCTACTCAGGGCACAGCTGCAGATCTTTCCTCCTACTCCTCCGCGCATTCAGTCTGTCCAAAATCATTACCGATATAATCTCAGTAGGAGGGATGCAGGGAAATGATAGTAGCCGATGTGTTTAGAGAAGCTTTGTCACGTTGTCACGTCGTAGTATAGCGTTATATTTTACATGTGCGCTAAACTGCGACCATATTTGTTTGCGGAAATATCAGACTGCTCTCTCTACTCTCAGAGCACAGAGAGCTCTGCTCTGCTGCGCGCGCCCGCGGAGCTTGGAGCTAGTGCATGAGGTTTACAGTACGACTCTCTCCCGCATGCCTGGGCTGGAGACAACTGCTTCCAAATCGGACTGATAATATATACATCATCATTCGAGCTTATTCAGGTAAGATATTAATAAAGTAGTGACACATTCAGCGGGAAACTAACTATAATTAAGACATGTGCCAACTTTGACAACGTTTGGTTCAGTATTTTAAGAGCAAACTTCAATAAGAATAGGCTTGGAGTTCTGAGGAGCCGAAAGGGTACAGAGGGGGTAGGGGAGTAATTATCTTGAAATCCCATAGTCTTTGGGGGCACTGTGACGTCAGTGTGCCCCTAATCTCCCATTCATTTGAGAAAAGAAAAAAAAGCAGTGTTCGACCCGTAGAGGGCGCTTATGCCAGTTATGCTGCTGAAAAATGATACAAATGGTAAAATGGCAACAGTTTGGTGTCAAATGTGGAAATTCTGACCAGAATTCTTCACACATCACCCCCAAAGTCATATATATTGGTTAAAAGCTGAAAAAAAGTGTTTTGGAGGTTAGTTCTCCTTTAAGTTATAGTAATATGAAAAACAGCCGACATGCAAGCAGCTAATGCTAGCTTGCATGTTAAAACCATTGTGTAGCCTACTTATAACGTAGCTGGAGTAACTCATAAAACACATATTTTCTGAACTTACTTCAGTCCCCAACCAACGTTAATTCCTCGCGCACAAAACATTTGTTTTCATTCCTCAAAACAATGTTCTTTTTATTGGGGTCCATTGATGTCTGTAGCCAGCACAGCCAACATGAGCCACCGACCTCCAGGCAGCGTTAGATAACATAAAGCCGTGTGTCTTGTCTGTGACGAATAGATCTATTATGTGCAGACCCTGTCCAGCCAATGACGGCTTGAGACTGGCTGCCACAGCTGTCAATCATCCATTTTTATCCCTTTTTATATGTCAAATAACTACTTAAAAACAAACTGATCAGAAAAATTACCACTTGCACAGGCATTAGCATGATAATGACTATCTAAAATGATACAAACCACCTTTGGAAAAAAATTATCTGATGTATACTGTGATTATTTCGGTTGTGATTTTCCCATCCACTAACATGGGGAGGCGGGCCTTGTGACCTAATACTGGATTCAGCCGTCAGGGCGGCGATCTAACATGCAGCGGCTTCACTTATGGGACCATGGAATTGCGTCCATCTTATATAGGTCGATGTTTTGGGGTGTCAGCCGGAGTTTAGTCTGACAATGTTGTGCACACCGGATAGTTAGGTTAAGTTAGTAAAGTACATACATAAGTGCCTGGGTAGCGAGCAGACGGCGGTATTTGACAATTTAGCTGGAGCTCAGTCAAACTTTATTTCACGTTAGTTTTTTGTGTGAATTCGATTCTAATTCGATTCTAATTAGAATTAGATTCTAATTCACAATGACAACTAATGTGAAATTATTAGAAAATGGTCGGGGGGCCACTCTGCATCCTGTCACGGGCCGCATCTGGCCCCCGGGCCGCAAGTTGAGTATCACTGGGCTAGACAGACGACGCACCAAACATGAGATCACTCGGTCGCACTGAGAAATTGCGTCTGTGAATAATGTGATGTCTATGTCAGCAATATGAGCGGCGCCGAAAGTGAGGTTGAAGTTGTCAACACTCGGAGTGGGACGAGCCAGATGCTCTGACAGTGTAGCATTTTTTTCAAGTCTCTTGTTTACATGGCGTAATAGTTATCTGACCAGACACTAGAGTTAGTCAGATTTTGAAAAGCATGGTGGAGATGGACGGAACTGAAGGTGAAAATGGATGAGTGGGGGAGGAAGACGCAGAAGAAACAGTGCATGACAGGGAGGGGGAGAAGATAGGTGCATGGAAGAAAATGTTTAAAGTGTTCAGATTGTCCGTTACACTTCATTGTTTATATTGACCTCCTTTTAGGGGAGAGAAGGAACAAATAATAACAGCTTAATTACACCTGAAGTGTGTTTTGTTGTTTCTGTATTTCAGTTGAATGTTTCAGCTTCACATTCGTCTGCTGAAAGTGGAAAGTTTCTCTGTGCTGATTAAAAATCTGATTTCAAGAGGTGGGCCTACAAGCATGATTCATCACATCGCTTGGAAACCTGGTCCAATATTCAACTCAAACAAGTATAATGTAGAAACTTGAAGCCCCCAGACCACATACACTGTACAAAAGAGTTACTTCAGCACTGTTACTTCCTGGACTCAGTTTCCCATAATCCTCCACACCTCACATTTTCTCCTTCCCTTGATTCAACCATGCACACACCTGCCAGCAATCACCCATACACACCTGACAGCACTCTGGACTGATTAGTCACTCTGTATTTAAATCCTCTGCTCAGTGTTGTATGTTGAGAGCACCAGAAGAGCACCGCAGTGTTTGCTGCCCCTTTGTCGTGTGTGCGTATATAAAAGTAAGTAATGATTTACCTTGTCTTCTCACCTTTACTATGTACTCTGATATGTGTTAAATATGCACATGTGTTAACAAAGTATGTTTGGTGTAGCAATGATGATTGAGGTGACTATTCTTTATATTGATTGTTTCTCATTTGTATTACAGAACCACACACACACACATGTTGAAATTCATCAGTGTAACCATGGTGATGTTCACTTCCTGAACCCCCTTCAAAACCTTTCCTACATACACATACTGAGATTCAAAAACACAGGACAAGCACAAGCACAGGGTATAGTTCTTGCACAAACGATAGTTAGGCTACATCTTTTTTGAAAGGGGAGAAAGTGAAATGAAACAACCGTTTAATTTCACTTCCTGATCTGCCCCGGCCGCAGACAGACTAATCATCAAGACAACACTGGCCGATGCACTCGGCGTTCAAGCGAGACTACTCTGCATTGGTCTCGTCTACTATTAGAGGTAAGTTGTGAGGCATCCATATTAAATTTAGACAATTTAATAACAATCGAAAATCTTGCTCGTAGCTGCTTTTAAAAAGATAATTATTTTATAAGCCACACACTCAAGTTCAAGTTCAAGTAGTTTATTGTCATATGTATAATACAATGTATAATACAATGAAATTCTTTATGCTTTGAGCACCCTCAGCCTTACATACACAAGGACATGGTCACAGAGACCGACAGAAAAAGGGTGTAGACCTACATAACTATGTAGGCTACACGTGATACAGACATGTCTGTACACAGTACGTGTAGACATAACACAGACCACAATACAATACAGTACAGTAATGGTGAACAACAAAGTGACAGTGCGTTGCAGTGTGTGTGAGTCAACTGTTCAGCAGCCTGACTGCCTGAGGGAAAAAGCTGTTACTGAGACGGGTGGTGTGTGATTTGATGCTCCGGTAGCGTTTTTTGGAAGGGAGGAGTGAGAACAGGGTATGAGCGGGGTGGCTGGTGTCTTTGATAATGTTTTTGGCTTTCATTTTACAGCGAGTGGTGAAGATGTTATGGAGGTTTGGTAGTTCTGTGCCGATGATTTTAGCTGCTGTCTTCACAGTCCTCTGCAGCAGTCTGCAGTCCTGGGCGGTCAGGTTGCCGTACCACACTGTGATACACCCTGTCAGAACACTTTCTATGGCGCAGCGATAGAAATTCACAAGGCCTTTGGTGCTCAAGCCAAATTTCTTAAGGCGCCTCAGAAAGTACAGTCGCTGCTGTGCCTTCTTGAGGATGCACTTGGTGTTGAGAGACCATGTGAGTGTGTTTGTGATGTGTGTGCCCAGGAATTTAAAGCTGTCGACTATGTCGACAGATGACCCGTTGATGGAAATGGGGGTGTGAATGACTTTGGACTTTCTAAAGTCAACAATGATTTCTTTGGTCTTATTGGTGTTTAGAGAGAGGTTGTTGTTTTGGCACCATAGGGTTAGATCTTCTATTTCTCTCCTATAGGCCCTCTCATCACCGTCGGTTATTAATCCGATCACTGTGGTGTCGTCCGCAAATTTTATGATGATGTTATTTACAAATCTGGCGACACAGTCGAAGGTAAACAGAATGTACAACAGAGGACTGAGGCAGCAGCCTTGGGGCGCGCCGGTTCTGGTGAAAATGATAGATGAACATCTATGACAAATGCGCACAGATTGTGGTCTGCCTGTCAGAAAGTCAAATAGCCAGTAACAGATGGCGCTGCCCAGACCAAGGCCCCTAAGTTTCAACAACAATTTTGATGGTACAATCGTGTTGAATGCGGAGCTATAGTCAATAAACAGTAGTCTGACATAAGTGTTTTTCTTCTCAAGATGTACCAGGGCAGTGTGTAAAGCTCGCCCCCGTATTCACTGACATATACAACTCATCCCTAATTCAATGCTCAGTCCCACAGTGCTTTAAGCAGTCCACTATTATCCCAGTCCCCAAATCCACCAAAATAACCTGCCTAAATGACTACAGGCCCATAGCCCTCACATCAGTAGCCATGAAGGCATTCGAGCACCTGGTCCTGGACTACCTCAAATCCACCACATCATCCCAATTGGACTCTTATCAATTTGCCTACCGTGCCAACAGGTCAGTAGAGGATGCCATCAGTTTGGCACTCCATCACACACTCCTGCACTTAGAAACCCCTAACACATATGCACGCATCTTGTTCATTGACTTCAGTTCAGCCTTCAACACCATCTCCCCCAACAAACTATTCTCCAAACTACAGGACATGAACATCAACCCAGCCATAAATTATTGGATCCATGACTTCCTAAGCAACAGAACCCAAACAGTCAAAGTAAACAACCACTCATCCCGCTCCCTATCCCTCAGCATTGGCGCCCCCCAAGGTTGTGTCCTATCCTCCTGGTTCTTCTCCCTCTACACAAACCTACTCACTTCCCTGGTCAGTTCAGTCATGCTGTTCAAATACGCAGACGACACCACCATCCTAGGTCTCATCTCTGACAACGATGAATCTTCCTACCGGCGTGAGGTGGACAGGGCAGTGGAGTGGTGCTCAAACAACAACCTCCTGCTCAACACCTCCAAAACTACAGAAATAACAATTGACTTCAGGACTGCAAAAAAGACACTCAAACTCCCACTAATAATCTCTGACCAACCCATAACCCCAACTGACTCATTCAAATTTCTCGGCACACACATAAACAATAACCTAAAATGGGACACCAACATCACCTCCATCACGAAAAAGGCTCAACAGCGACTGTACTTCCTCAGACAACTGAGGAAGTACAGGGTCAAACGCCACCTGCTGGTCCGCTTCTATACTGCAATAATCCAGAGCATCCTCACCTCATCCATCACAGTCTGGTTCGGCACAGCCGACAAATCCCTCATAAACAAACTTCAACGCATCATCAAAAAGGCCTCCAAAATCATTGGTTGTGACCTCCCCTCCCTGGACTCCATCTTCACCTCCCGTACCGTCACCCGTGCAGGCAAAATTGCCAAGGACCCCTCCCACCCAGCACACCATCTGTTTCAGCCTCTACCCTCAGGCAGACGCTACAGGTCCATCCACTCCAAAACCACCCGCCTCAAGGACAGCTTTTTCCCAACAGCCATACGAACCCTGAACTCTATCGGTCCCCCACTTCCTCTCCCCCCTTAGGCCTCACACCCTCTAAACACCTGTTGGACTGTTTGACTTGTTTGTGTGCTGTACTTATGTATTTATTGTTGGGAAGAGGGGTTAAATGTTAAATGTATTCTTGTATGTCCTGTCTCTCGCAGAGCTTCACAGTAAACTGTACTGAAACTAAATACCACCAACCTGGTTGTGTGGCAATAAAAGTATCTTGTATCTTGTATCTTGTAAGAGCAATAGCGTCATCAACAGATCTGTTTGAACAGTAAGCAAACTGTAATGGATCAATGCTAACAGGAATAATGCTTTTTATGTAAGATATAACCAGTTTTTCCAGGCACTTCATGATAACAGAAGTCAAAGCAACGGGGCGGTAATCGTTAAGGCAGGTGACAGGTTTTATCTTAGCAATGGGCACAATTATTGTTTCTTTGAAACATAATGGGACCACACACAATGACAGGGACAGGTTAAATATGTCAGTAAAGACCCAGGACAGCTGGTTGTAGCATGTCTTAAGGACACGAGAGGCAATTCCATCTGGGCCGGCAGCTTTATGAGCCTTAACGCTTTTAAACGCTTTACTTACATCATCCTGAGTCACCTGCAGGTCTATAACATCGGGCGGGCTCCGCACTGATGTGACTGGGTCCGTGTTATGAGCCTCGAAGCGGGCAAAAAAGTTGTTCAAATCGTCCGGTAGAGAGGCTGAGGTGTCCGAGATCGTGTCAGACTTGGGTTTATAATCCGTAACCGCCTGCAGCCCTCTCCACATTCGCCGTGAGTCACAGCCGCTGTAATTGTCCTCTAATTTGTCCCTGTATTGTCTCTTAGCAGCTTTGATCGCTCCTCTCAGATCGTACCTGGATTTTTTATAACGATCAGCATCCCCGGATTTAAAGGCGATGGTGCGCTCCCTCAGTTTGAGGCGAATGTCATTATTAATCCAGGGCTTCTGGTTGGGATAGGAGCGGATGGATCGTACTGGGATGCAGTTATCCACACAGAATTTAACGTAGCCGGTGACAGAATCGGCGTATTCATCCAGACTCGTGGCAGAATCCTTGAAGATGGACCAGTCTGTCAATTCAAGGCAGCCCTGAAGTTTGGATTCGTGTTCCGTGGACCAGCACTGTACCGATCTCACAATGGGCTGCACGCACTTCACTCTCTGCTTGTAAGCAGGGAGCAGAAGCACGGCCAGGTGATCGGATTTCCCAAAGTGAGGGCGTGGTATCGCTCTGTAGGCGGCCTTGATTGTGGAGTAACAATGATCAAGTGCAGTTGTGACCAAAATTACCATACCGGTCAAGTTGTGTAAGAAGCACGCGACCCAGCAGCTGTACGGCTGTTGCCCTGGAAGAAGGACATTAATAAACAGGACATTAATTGTAATGCTGATATCACCAGTCTGCAGGAGGGCAGAGGACTCTATGGCTGAAAGTGATTGTTGGGAGGGAAAGTAACCAAACTACTCCCCCTGCTGGCTGCATTAAACCCTGAGAGAATCCGCATCAATTTCCTCACTCCTCAATGACACAAGTAATTTTTCACAAGCAATTAACTGCAGGCATTTTGTCATAAGAGTATCAAGGTTACAAACTGTAATGGTCTTTATAGCCTTGAGGAATAAGCAGCAAGATGAGAAACTGATAAGGATCCAAACTGGAGCCAAAGCCATCAGAGTAAAAACATCTGACAGAAAAGCTCACAGATGGAACAGAGCTTTTCTCGTTATGCCCTCTGAACAATGACCTGTTCACCACACACACCCATGATCCACTCTCAGTCAGCATCCAGATCTACTGGATCCCAGCCGATTTAGTACCTGGAAAGAGCTGGTCCAGGTGACATATCAAAGAATGCAGGATACCGTGCGTCCTCACCTGGTATAGCACGTACGACGGAGGCTCGGGTCCGAATCCGACCCGAGGTCCTTTGCTGCATGTCATCCCCTCTCTCCATCCTCACCTTTCCTGTCTGCCTACTGTCCTATCTAAACAAAGGCAGAAATGCCCCCAAAAAAGCATCTTAAAAAAAAGACTGCAGGATATTTACGGAAGATTTTCAGGCTCTTATGTCCGGTAAAGAACTTCCTAATTGTGAAGCGCAACTTTCTTTTTCAAATAACACACTCATATATATTCCTCTCATATCTCCTTCTTGTCAGACCTACTTCAACAGTCACAGATCAAGGTTTAAAGCTACAATATGAAACTATATATATATATATATATATATATATATATATATATATACCGTATTTCCTCTAATAGTAACCGGGGCCTTTATTTACTGAGCCGCAGAGAGCCCCCGTCCTATATTAGAGCAGAGGCCAGTAATCGAGTGAGGCCTTTATTTCTTAATATTAAACTCTCATGGACATACTCCTTTATTTTCATGACTTTTATTGCAAAATATTGCATAAAACCAAACAACGCAAATAAATATTGGTGGTCACTCACTCACTCAGTATCCTCCTCCTCCTCGTGAGCCCACGAAATGGCGAGGTAGTGGAGACTGCCTCCCAGGACATGGGTCACGCAGCGCAGCACGGCTGGGCAGCGATAGGATATGGCACGCAACGGGTCGGTCATGGAGGGGCGAAGCAGATGGAGTCCAGGCAGTGAGAGGGAATGATAAGTCCAATGGGAGAAGGTAATCCAGAGACGTGTTGATCAGCGGAGGGGAGACAGGAATGAGGAAGTGATCGATCAGTTTGACGGGTAGGCTAATCCAGGCAGAGGGTGGTGAGGACGTGTTGATCAGCCGAGGGGAAAACGGGAACGATCAAACAGCAGGGAGGATAGGACAGAGAGACACGGACGAGGACGGGTGGACCAGAACAAAACAAAATAAACACACGAACAGCTAACAATAACGAAAAGTAAGGACGCGGGCAGAAGCGGCAGTCATCAACAACACACGCCAGCAGTACTCTGACCCGGATACAACGTAACCGGGTAGATGCGTTGTCTTATGGGAAATTTACAGTACCGTATTCACCATAGTTTTTGCTCCTTCGTTTTTTGTTTTTTTTGACCCGGCCTGTATTGAGGGAGGGGCCTTTATTTGTCCGCGCAGGCCGTGCCCCCGTCCTATATTAGAGCAGAGGCCAGTAATGGAATAGAGGCCACTAATAGAGGAAATACGGTATATATATATATATATATATATAAGCAATATAGCATGAGAGCCAGTGTGTTGTGGCAAATATATCCCGCTGCTCAGCTGTTATCTGCGGCCGAGTGGGATAACTGCTGAGCAGCGGGATATATGCCACAACACATGCTGCTCGAGTGCTATATTGCTTTTATAAAACGGTTTCCAAGTATGATAATATAATAATAATAATAATACTATAAGTCCGACTCCGACTGGCATGTCATTCTGATAGAGTCAGTTGAAACACTACTGTAAGGCGGGACCGCAAGAACGTGCGGGTGATTTGATTGGATCGTTCTGGAGACTGAAGTTGACATTGGCCAATCCTGGCGCTTGCTGAGAAGCTGAGAGCTTTCTGGAAAGCCCGACAGGCAGCTCGAGCGCAGCGCTGCATTCTCAGCGCTTGCTGAGAAGCTGAGTGCTTTCTGCAAAGCCCGACACCAACTAACGTTACGGGGTTAAATGCGGGGTTAACAGCCTTTTTTTTTTCAAAGCGTCTAGTCTTGTACAAAACATAATTTTCTGCGAAGTATTAGTAAAGTTATAAGCGAAGATCGATTCACAAGGATCTGACAGCTGTCTCCGCCATTTGTTTTTTCTACATTGTCATTTGAGGTAACCAAAGGCTTTTAGTGAGAGAGTTGCCATGGCAACCGGGTTACTGGATTTATACAATGGCTGTGAACCAATCAGATTGCTTGATTTGAGAGAGCCGTTTTATAATGTGGAAATAATGACCGACAGGTGAGATTGAGCCCGACGCGCAGCGGAGGGCTTAATCATTCACCTGAAGGTCATTATTTCCAGTAATCACCGGCTCAGTATACATTATCCCGCTTAGAACATGGCCTACAACTAAATCATTCAATAATCTGACAAAAATAATTATTCAAATAGATTTTTTAACACGTTGAGTGCCAAGGACGAGATATCTCGTCTTACATAATCCAACCGTTGAGTGCCAAAGACGAGATATCTCGTCTTACATAAACATTTATTTTTTTTGACGGTGGGACATCAATCAACCCCTTTTACGTCTTCTATATCACTATTGGAGGAAGAGAATGTGTATAATCTATTTTACCGACCACTAAGTGGCGACAGTTCTCTCCAGACAGAGACAGAGAGAAAGCCACAGCCACGGGACCCGTGGCTGTGGCTTTCCGTGCTGGAGAAAGCATTCTAATTTTCAAGGAAATAGCTGGGCGAAAACTCTTTCGATTTCACACACACACACACACACACACACACGCGCGCGCGCGCACACACACACACTCGAGTACCTTTGCGCATAAATAAGACCAGAATCGCAAAAGCTTCTTCAAAGCTCTCAGCCGACACCTCAAGAAACGAACGAGCCAGTTTTACAGTCCAGACTGCCGAGAGCGGCCGCGGAGCCTCCTCCCTCCGCAGCACAGACGGAGGGAGGAGTTTGGAGACACACACACACACACACACACACACACAATACAGTATACAGACTTGCCCAAGGGCACCCATAATCACAGGCACGTGAGGTGGTTCTAAAAATCCATTTATCTCTAAACTCTCTGAAAATCTCTGAAACCATGCTGTACTCAACGGCTAATATCTACATAACTACTAACTCTGCAAACTAACTCTTTTAGACAGAGAAAGCACACATTCTATTAGTTCTTTTTAGATGATTGGTGTTCACGAAGTCTTAACAGAAAAGAATCCTCGGCTCTTGTAAAATGAGCCAGAATCCTCAAAAAAACCCTGGCACAACTTACCTAAGCATTGAAAAAACGGCTGGCACTCAATGTGTTAATGTGGTTTCATTCGTAATTGGCACACAAGACACCACATCTGCAACTGGTTGGCCTAATTAGTAGTGTCTGCAGACAAAATGCTCTTATCAACTGATTAATCCAGGTGTGGCAGAGCAGCGGTCAGTTGTTGAGAAATAATGACCGGTGAATCTTGTTGATTGACCAATCAGAATCGAGTATTCAAGAGAGCCGTGTTCTAACCTTTCATATGATGCTGTGTGGCACATTAGTTCCAACCATTCCTCGAATGTAATAGGAGTAGGTGACTTCCAATTTCTGTTAGGATGACGTCATCATTCCTACTTTGACGTCGTCATTCCGACTATGATGTCATCGATCACTGATGATGTCATGGTTCATAAGTGTCTTTCATGCCTTTCGCTAGTGATGTCATAGCACAGGTGATGTCATGTCTCTGATGATGTCACAAACGGTATGATGTCATAGCACAGGTGGTGTCATGCTCGGATCTATAAAGGCCTGTTCCGGCAGGCTCTGGCCAGTGATTCATAATCTAAACTAGGATCATACCAATCTCAAGCAACGTCTGCAACCTGCAACCAACTGTTCCCAAACCCCGAACAGTGCAACACCCCAGCTATCAAGCTACCAAGTTCCACAACACCCCAGCTTCTCCAGACCTACCAAGTTTCCCGTGGTCATCAACTACCCGCGATTAGATCCACACTTCTCACTCCGATCCTGACAGTATGAATCACTCAGAACTGGATCTAGCGGATACATCTCCGCCAATCAGGGAGGCCTTTCGAATGATAATTGAGCTCCTCGAAAAAGCAATCCAGGCTCTGGCTTCCGAAGCCGCTGGTCGGCACGCCCTCTTGATTGGCCGGCTAGATCGTCTCGACGGACTGATTCCTCCTGAGGGTGTCACCCCGCAGCCTCTGCAAGACCTCGCACTTGAGTCAAGACGCCTGATTGCCCACCAGGAAAAAGCAATCCAGGCTCTGGCTTCCGAAGCCGCTGATCGACACGCCCTCTTGATTGGCCGGCTAGATGGTCTCGACGGGCTAGGCCCCCAGGGTGCCATTCCGCAGCCTTCTCCCCCTCCTGCCCCAGTTTCCGAGCGCGCCGCCGTTCCGGAGGTCTCCAGACCTGCCACTCCCCCGTCCACAGCGGCCGTTGCTTCTAGCTCTGCCTCTCGGCCGCCTCCAGCTGCTAAGGGCATATTCTGGGGGGGAGTTCGCGTCATCCCAGAGCAGGGGCGGCCACATTCGAGTCCCAGCAGCCATCTGTACCGTGATCTGACCGGCAGGGTTCGCATCACACCAGAGGAGAGGCAGCGCCGTTTGGACACCCGGAGCTGCCTGTACTGTGGTCGAGCCGGGCATTACCTCTCCTCCTGCTCCCGGCGTCCAGTAAGTGGTCCCACCGCTCGCCGGCCCGTGGTACTCTCAGTAGATCAAGACTCTACGTGTTCAGCCGAAATATCTGTACGGTTGGGTAGCGCTCCCTGCAGGACCCAGGAGTGGCAGGGTGTCTCCAAGAGGGTTAACGAGTTGGAGAGGACTGTCGACCGTCTCATTGGGAAGCTCAATCGCTGCCTGCAGATCGGCTCCGTCCCCCCGCAGGGGGCCTCCGAGTCTGCTGGCCCTGAGGCACAACCTGAGGCACAACCTGTGGACCTTCCCATCGCCGAGTCTGAACCCGTACCCCAGCAGCAGCCAATTCCTGTCCTTGACCAACAACTCATGCTGGACCAACAACTCATGCTGGGAGGCTCCCGTGGTGTCGTCAGCCCTCGGTCAAGAGCAAGAAGAAATAAGAGGCGTTTAAAGGAGGAGACGGTGGGTGACCTCCCCAAACTACAGGTCGGGAGGGCAGGCCTCGCTGTGTCAGATCCCCCTGCGGCTCTGCCTTCGGAGACGGCGGCATTTGACCCTTTTGATGGTCCCCAGCCTCCCATGTTTGGATCGTGCCCCGGGGGATGGCCGGTCCCAGAGGATCCACCGGACCCGGTGGAAGTTCTATCCACGTATCGGTCCATCTATGGCTTCGATATCCTGTATTAGGGAGGAGCACCTCCACCAGAACCTACGGATTTTTTGTCTCCCAGATGCCATCCATGATGGCCTCATTGGACGCCAGGTGACGTCCCTTGAGGGGAGGGTACTGTTAGGATGACGTCATCATTCCTACTTTGACGTCGTCATTCCGACTATGATGTCATCGATCACTGATGATGTCATGGTTCATAAGTGTCTTTCATGCCTTTCGCTAGTGATGTCATAGCACAGGTGATGTCATGTCTCTGATGATGTCACAAACGGTATGATGTCATAGCACAGGTGGTGTCATGCTCGGATCTATAAAGGCCTGTTCCGGCAGGCTCTGGCCAGTGATTCATAATCTAAACTAGGATCATACCAATCTCAAGCAACGTCTGCAACCTGCAACCAACTGTTCCCAAACCCCGAACAGTGCAACACCCCAGCTATCAAGCTACCAAGTTCCACAACACCCCAGCTTCTCCAGACCTACCAAGTTTCCCGTGGTCATCAACTACCCGCGATTAGATCCACACTTCTCACTCCGATCCTGACAATTTCTTAATGCGATTCTACATCCTGATATCATGGCCATTCTATACCACAGCCCTTGGTATTTAGACGATATAGTATCTTTTGGTAACAAACCCAGTATGCAAGTCGCAGGAGACTTATGCAGTTTTTTATTCAGTACTTCACTCAAAAATACTACAATTTTGTCCCACAAACGTACCTATATCTTTATCACACCTCCAGCAGGTGTCATTATTTCTCAACTTAAGTTTGGCTATAGCTTACTGGGGATCCAATAGCTTCTATTTAACACTTTGTATAGGATAAGTTGTGACTGTGCTTCCCCAGAGCATTTATACCATTTGGGCACTAACTTCTTCCAAGTATCTTCACATATATCCTTCTCCCAGCTTAATTTCAGGCCTGTCAGGTTGGGTGCGTGATGATCTCTGATGACATCATAACACCTTGATGCACCTCCCCTTCTATAGCAGTCTTGATAAAATACCTCTTGAATCCCAGTTAATGGGTCAAGTGAAGAATTTGTCACAGAGGATATACAGTGCCTAATCTGCAAGAACCTATAGAAATGTTTGTTGTCTAATCTAAAATCATTCTTGATGTCCTCAATGGGTATTACCCCATCTTCTCCTGCTATGTCCCCTAGAACAGTGATTCCCAACCAGGGGTACGTGTACCCCTAGGGGTACTTGAGCAGCTTGCAGGGGGTACTTATAAAGATTGGGATTACAATGTATTTCCAAGATGCTAAAAACTGGTGACTTTTTGCAATTGAAAACTGTCAAAATTGTATTAAAGAGGAGTCATTCAAATTATTTTAATTTAATGAGATGTGTTAGAGAGGCCTACTAAAAGTTGAATATAAGTTTAATTAATATAAACCAAACGGAGGCTCTTGGTGTAAGATATGGGTTAGCTCTAGTTAACTCATTCACCGCCAGTTTAGGACTGCCAATATTTAGCACAGGCCAAAGATTTTCATAATTGTTGGTCATCTTTCAAGACCCACAGTAAATTATCTATTAGCACCAGAGTGATTTGCAATACCTCAAAATGAAGATGTACGTCTCTGGGTTCACCAGGAAAAAAAAAGTGAGCTTTTAGCATGTTCTGTACTCTACTTATAGCCATTTATATACACCCTGTTTTCACCCAAAATGTCTCTCTGAGAAAAGAAATTGCAGAAAATGGCATTTATGTACAGCACACAATATCATGCAGAACTCGCTCTCAATTCTTTTATTTTGAACTGTATTGACATCAGACATGTAAATATTATTCATTATGACACAAATGACAAAAAAAAAAAAATATATATATATATATATATATATATATATGAAGTGCTTTTTTAACATTCAACAATACAGTTTGCTCAGTGTGAGTGAGTGTACAGACACACAGACAGACAGACACACAGACACAGACACAGACACACACACACACACACACACACACACACACACACACACACACACACACACACACACACACACAGAGAGAGAGAGAGTTCTGTCCACAGCTGCCTGCAGCTAGATCGCACCTCCTTCCCCCTCCTTCCCCATCAGCGTTTTGCCTCCTCTGCTGCTCGTTTTCCTCCTCTCGTTCGGGCTGGGAGTGGGACGAATGCTGCGACACGAGTCACACGACACAGGAACGGGTGCGCGGCTTGGCTTTGGGACCAGGCGCTGCTGGAACCGGATCGATCATGTTCGTCACGGGTTTGACTAGGCAATCCAGGTTCGCCCTGCAGCAAGGCAGCAGTGCAGCGCGCCGAGAGGCGTTTCAATGGCGTTTTTTCCTCTGTACAAGGAAGCGCGTTTCTCTGTTTTTCCTCTTTTCCTCCTTCTTCCTCGTTTCAAACAACAGCTGCGGTATGTGTTTGATAACGTGCTGTCGGCTACCCTTTGAGGATAGGGACCAGATGACATGTCAGAGGCTGGGTAAGTGTTTCAACTACGCGCTGCACTCATAAAAACAAAAACACGTCAAACACGTCTTTGGCGTGGATGAGTTAATTTGTGTGACTGGTTCCAGGTTTCTCTAACAAAAGACAGAAGAGGGTTCTTAAGAGGTATAGGTCTGTCTGATTGTGTTAGGAAGGATTCTAAAGATGAAGGAGACACCAGTTCTTCCTCAATCTTGACCCAGACAGGTACCTGTTCTACAGAAAGATTTGACTTGGATAGCTGTGAGAGTGAGAATGCATAATGATAACAGGTTCATTTTGTGAGTGAGTGATGATGAGGAGGCAGTGAGTGTGAGTGAGTGAGTGATGAGGAGGCAGTGTGAGTGAGTGATGATGAGGAGGCAGTGAGTGTGAGTGAGTGATGATGAGGAGGCAGTGAGTGTGAGTGAGTGCTGACGAGGAGGCAGTGAGTGTGAGTGAGTGAGTGCTGATGAGGAGGCAGTGAGTGTGAGTGAGTGATGACGAGGAGGTAGTGAGTGTGAGTGAGTGATGATGATGAGGAGACAGTGAGTGTGAGTGAGTGAGTGATGACGAGGAGGTAGTGAGTGAGTGAGTGCTGACGAGGAGGCAGTGAGTGTGAGTGAGTGAGTGATGACGAGGAGGTAGTGAGTGAGTGAGTGCTGACGAGGAGGTAGTGAGTGTGAGTGAGTGATGATGATGAGGAGGCAGTGAGTGTGAGTGAGTGAGTGATGATGAGGAGGTAGTGAGTGTGAGTGAGTGATGACGAGGAGGCAGTGAGTGTGAGTGAGTGCTGACGAGGAGGCAGTGAGTGTGAGTGAGTGCTGACGAGGAGGCAGTGAGTGTGAGTGAGTGCTGATGAGGAGACAGTGAGTGTGAGTGACTGATGATGAGGAGACAGTGAGTGAGTGATGACGAGGAGGCAGTGAGTGTGAGTGACTGATGATGAGGAGGCAGTGAGTGTGACTGACTGATGATGAGGAGGCAGTGAGTGTGAGTGACTGATGATGAGGAGGCAGTGAGTGTGAGTAAGTGCTGACGAGGAGGCAGTGAGTGTGTGTGAGTGAGTGATGATGAGGAGGCAGTGAGTGTGAGTGAGTGATGATGAGGAGGCAGTGAGTGTGAGTGATAACCTCATTCAGATAACATGCACAATGTGTGTGTGCACGCTCGTGCGTGTGCATGTCTGTATGTGTTTGTGTGTGCGCTTGTGCACAAGCGAGTGTGTTTGTTTATTGTACCCAAAGGGTGTGGATGATCCCTACTAATATGCAGACGCCAAACTTTCTTTCTGATTTCAGGTAAACTGAAGTTTAAAAAGCGATTTTTGCTAAGAGCAGCACTTTTTCTTCTTTCTTCCCTCCTCAACTTACGCCACATGCCAAACTTTTTGAACGTACCAAGAAATATTGCGTAAAAAATGTTTTAAATTGAATATGCAATGAAATGATTGATTAACATGATATATTTTTTTCCAGTGCATGCAGGTCTAAATCTATGTAAAAGAGTGAAAACATTATCATGTCCTTATTTGGTGGCCCTACACTGCCCCCCTCTGGTGTCTAAATATGACATGAAATGTGACACACATCACTTATAACATCAGGAACGTGCTCACATAACGTGACAGCAGCTGGTATTTTGACCCACATCTAAGCGGAGGTCATTTTTCAGTTTTTTACAGAATATGAAAGTGCAGATTGTAAACTTTTAAATGATGTGTCACACATTGTAATCTGAAAGGAAATGAAGGAGATCTGCTTATTTGAATGTTCACGCTCCTAAAAGCCACATTCAGAGATAACGGCCCTCAAAGTTGGAGAAGCTTTTCACACCTAGGCAGCCAAGTAAGGGGGGACTGGACAACAAGGACTTTTATTTACTGGTGGAATGGATAGTTCAAAACCTAAACTTGTGTATTAATGGAAAAAACTAAATTAAAAAGAAAAAGAAACTATTTTCTCATTTTCTGGGAATGAGAATTGGCCTACATGTGGTGGTGTGTCACTCTACCTCTCTCTTCCTCTCTCTCTCTCTTCCTCTCTCTCTCTCTCTCTCTCTGTCTCTCAACTGAGATTTGTTTTAACCCTTTCTCTCCTCCCTAGTAGGCTACTGCTTCAGTGCTTCCTAGATACATGTGTGGTATTTCATTGCTCTAAGGATGATAAAAAAAAAAGGTGTATTAAACTATTCACTATCTAACCATTCCTGAACATGTACACACAAATATTGCTTTGTGCCTATTTATCCCGGGCAACACCGGGTACATTGTTAGTATAGACGGTTTTAACTTGACAACAAAACGTTCTAAATTGAACCCCAGCTCACTTCCTGTTGCAGTGTTTGCTATGTAGAGCAGGACTAACAGGACCAGAATCACAATCAGCTTTATTGGCTAAGAATGTAGAATTAGAAGGAATTTGACTCCAGTATACGTTGTTGCTCTCAATGTAGGCCTACAGGGGGAAAGGTATTGTTGCTCTCAATGTAGGCCTACAGGGGGGAAAAGGTATTGTTGCTCTCAATGTAGGCCTACAGGGGGAGAAAGGTATTGTTGCTCTCAATGTAGGTCTACAGGGGGAGAAAGGTATTGTTGCTCTCAATGTAGGCCTACAGGGGGGAAAGGTATTGTTGCTCTCACTGTAGGCCTAGAGGGGGAGAAAGGTATTGTTGCTCTCAATGTAGGCCTGGAGGGGGGGAAAGGTATTGTTGCTCTCAATGTAGGCCTACAGGGGGGAAAGGTATTGTTGCTCTCAATGTAGGCCTACAGGGGGGGAAAGGTATTGTTGCTCTCAATGTAGGCCTACAGGGGGGAAAGGTATTGTTGCTCTCAATGTAGGCCTACAGGGGGGGAAAGGTATTGTTGCTCTCAATGTAGGCCTACAGGGGGGAAAGGTATTGTTGCTCTCAATGTAGGCCTACAGGGGGGAAATGTATTGTTGCTCTCAATGTAGGCCTACAGGGGGGAAAAGGTATTGTTGCTCTCAATGTAGGCCTACAGGGGGGAAAGGTATTGTTGCTCTCAATGTAGGCCTACAGGGGGGAAAGGTATTGTTGCTCTCAATGTAGGCCTACAGGGGGGAAAGGTATTGTTGCTCTCAATGTAGGCCTACAGGGGGGGAAAGGTATTGTTGCTCTCAATGTAGGCCTACAGGGGGGGAAAGGTATTGCAAACAAGCTAAAATAACAAACAAGGACATCGATCAAAGACTGACTGACAATTCTGTGAAAACCGTCTCTATCTATAACTATAACGGCCCCCGTGTTGTTCACAAGTGTAAAATAATCCCTCATAAATACATCCTTTATTTTAAAGTGATAAACCAACGCTTAAAGAAAATGTAGTTCATATTTGCTCTTTAATCAGAATCCTTTAATTGGTAAATATATTTGCACATGCAAGGAATTTAGCTGAGTGGTTGTTTTGTTAAAATAAAGAATAAAACACAATTTAACAGATTAAAAACAGTACATAAAGAAACAGTAGATATATAAAACAATGTATCGAAAGTATACAACAAACAAAATCCAGTCTCATAAAGATCTGGTCATGGAAATGTGGAAAATATCAAGCTAGATACTGGCCCCGCCCCTCCCTAGATACTGGCCCCGCCCCTCCCCCTCCTCCTGAACTCATGTCTCATCTTTTAAACCCAAAACAAAGACACAGGGAGACACAGCATGATGACCTATAGGCATCACATGTGATCACAAACACATTTCACTGACTGCTTTTCATATAGGAAGAGAACGTTTCTAATTTGCCGCCATGTTTTTTTTTGCTTCAAACCGTGGAGGACAGCCATCAATGGAGAACGCGTTGTTCATCCAATCACGTGCAGCAAGCAACAAACATGGAGCCCTTAGCCTGATATTCAGACTGAATAGAGCACCGGGTTCATAAGAGGAAAAGTGAATGAGGTTTTAGAATGGAGATTTCAATTAAATGCATAAAATAAGGTCTGTGGTTAACAAAAGTTTATGGGAATGTGAATTTGGGTTCAGCAGGATAATCTTCACAAACGTGAACCCAGCGACATGGTTTTAAACAGCTAAAAATAGCATAATATGGGACCTTTAATCATTTTGACATTTTGTTCAGTTGTGGCTTGAAAGCGATGATATTGATTAGTGTGTAGTTTACAACTACCACATTTAGTAGCCAAAGCAGAGATAGCCTGTCTGTTTCTGTTGTGCATAACTAGCTATAGTGCATGACTGACAACAGCGTTAGCCAATCAGTGCCCTCGGCGATGCCAGACCAAAGAACAGCCAACTTCACAACTGTGGAGTGGGCGGGACTTTGAAGGTCTGGAGCCAGGCTATCGAGACCCTCCCACAAGCGTACAATTTTGTGGGAGTGGGGCGGTATGGTGTGAAAAAACCCAGACAAGTGGACATGCACCATAAGACAAAACACATCATTTACTTAAGAAGCTAGAAACATTAAATGAGTCTGTCATGAATGTGCTTCTTCCTGAATAAGTGCACAGCACGTTTTCTATCATTTAAAATGAGAGGTTATGACTTTACCAAAGAAAAAGACCCCAACAACAATCTGGGTTTGTCATGTGACCCCCAGGAAAAATATTTACCCTCCCCTGTTATAAGCATTGCAATATCTACTATCTACTAAATACTTTAAGTGGTTCAGAGTTTTAATGCTGGACAAGGCTTTTTATTTAAGGAATTCACATGCAAATGTGTTCTATTCTAAATTTGTTTGTTTGTTTGTTTATTTATTTATTTATTTAAGCTATTTTATTGATTCTATTTCAATCAGAAAGCTGCAACAGAAAATAGCATCATCCCATGTCCACAGTGTGTAGAGTTTAAGGGTGAGCTGAGATACATTTTTAAAGTGAAATTTACAAAGTGAAGAGCAGGAAGCCGCTGAAGGTGGAGTGGCAGCCAGCATTGTCAAAGATCGTTCGCCCTGATGTGAGTTTCATGTAGACCCTGTCTCTAG
>NC_139638.1:6264570-6362070 GCF_964638095.1 Poromitra crassiceps | reverse complement strand
TACTGTTTTTGAAGCGAGATGTCCTACACCTTATCCTCTGGAGCCTCCTACCAGAGGGGAGGGGCTTAAAGAGGGAGTAAGTGGGTTGCGAGGGGGTCTCGCATCACCTTCTCCCCCTTTCGCTTGATGCGTGTGGCGTATAGGGAGGCCACAGAAGGAAGGTCGCAGCCGATGATCTTTGATGCCGTGCGCACTATTCTCTCTAGCCGAGCCTTGTCGTGCTCGCTTGTGTTGCCGTGCCACACAGACACTGAGAAAGTGAGGACACTCTCAACAGTGGCTCTATAAAAGCAGAGCTTCCCCTCCTTGGACACTCCAAACCTCCTGAGCTGTCACAGTGAGTGGAGCCTCTGGTGGGCCTTGTTAATAATGAGGTCGGTGTTGGCCTCCCATTTTAAGTTTTCACATGGTTGTGCCAAGGAATTTGAAACTGTTCACTCGCTCCACCTGCTGGCCATTGATGAGCAGAGGAGGGTGAACTGCTTCAGAAATGAGATCTCAATAATTTGAAAAACAAACATCACATCTGATCTGACAAAATCACTGACGGCACAAAATGAAAACTAATTCTGATCCTTTTTAAAGATCAGCAGGTGATCAAATGACAGCTCTTTTAATCAATCCATCAAGCCCTATAACTTCAAATACCCCCTTAATGATGTGCTCACACACACACACACACACACACACACACACACACACACACACACACTTACCTGCCAGTGTTCCGTCCAGCCTGGTGTTGACCCGGCTCAGGTCAGTCCTCAGCTGGCCCAGCTCCGCTCCACTGATGCTGTTCACCTGAGACATTAATACAACTGTAAAGCAGTGGTTCTCAAACTTTCTCATGTCAAGGAGCCCTAAACTGACACAAATTAGACCACAGACCCCCCCATTAGACTCCTTATTTCTGGGGACCCCCTGGAGCCCCATTAAGGACCCCTGGGGGTCCCCGGACGCCACTTTGAGAACCACTCTTACTTTTTAAAAGCAGTAATTTTATCTTTAATTTGGTTTGAAGTAATGTACCATGGTACATTTTAAATCGCTTTGTTACAGAGTAAAATATATCCAAAATTTCCCCAAGTTTTCTATGAACTGCGCACCAGAAAATGTCCAAATATTGGCCCTGGCTACGTGGCCCACACCCTGGTCCCACTCAACCGGCCTGAGCCCGCCTCAGCACGACCGTGACCTGTAGCAAACAGCCCCGCTGCACCCAGACAGAGCCCAGCAGACTGCTGCTTACATGTTTATTCAGTTTATAATCTCACTTTCCAGACTTCCCTCCCTTCCAGGAGGGACGTCACATGACTGTTCAGCTCTATTTTATTCACCTTATTCTTTGCCCATACAAGGACGCTTCTGCATGACGTCATTTTGTAATCGTCTTTCCGTTTTAGACACGGAAGTAGATGACGCCAGGTGCGGACTGCATAATGGGGCGTTTCTGGCAGATTCCCAGTGGCCTGGCCTGGCATTGCCTGCATGTGTTCCTAGTTGCGCAGATTGCAGGCAAGCAGGCTGCAGGCAGCCAGGCAGGGAGGAATGAGTTAACTTTTCAGTCAGAAGCTGCTGAGACCCCAGCGCGGGTGGGCGGGGCTTGCTGTTCAATGGTGCCAAAATGGAGAAGAAAAGAGGTGCAGAGACGTGCAAAGCAAGGAGCCTATGTTGTGTATTGGCCTAAACTACAATATCAGTGGTAGACAATTGTCTATTGCCTCTAGAATATTCGAGATAAATTAAATTAACACTAATTTGTATTTATTTATTTATTTATTTATTTATTTATTTATTTATTTATATTAGGCTATATAAAAAAAATCCCATTGGTCAAATAAACAGTAGTGGCTAAATTGAAAGTATGGGTTGGATTGCTTTTGGGGTTTTCTTCACAAAAGTGGAGAAGGAGGCAGAAGCAGCACTGCAGCAGGTGCTCCTGCAGAGCTGGAGGTGGTGTTGAACTTATCAGAATCAGGAACCTTCAGGTAGGCTACAATTTCAGAGCATAGAGTGAAACATGTAGGCTATATGCTTATTGCTTTCACATTAATGTGCTTTATGGGATTATCAGTAGGACTGCACAATACAGTTTAAAGTGGAGATGAAGCAGTTTGATTTTTTGTATTTGCATTTAACCTCAGACAAGACAGGACAGGACACTGCACTCTTCCTTAAATTAAGTTTGCTGTGAAGCTTTTGTACAGAGGCGTGTTTTTGTTTTTACGTCTTCATTTCAGTTTCTTCAGTTCATATTATACTTGCAGTTATCTAGGCCAGTGGTTCCCAAACTTTTTACACCAAGTACCACCTTAGAAAGTAGTTGGCTCTCCAAGTACCACCATATGACCGACGTTAAAATACAGTCTATTCAGCTATGCACAGTTCACGCAGGAGGCAAATTTATTCCAACCTGCAGCCTATGTGCAACCTGCAGCAGCTGCACTTGTGCTGGGTTGACTGCTGTCTTCACCTCCTTGTGCTTCATCGTTGCTGCTCTCCTCTACTACAGCTCTTTTACGATTCCCTCCCATTTTGATCCACTTTAGCATCCCTCCTCGTCTTTGTTCACCACTTGTGTAACCATGCGGGGCGGGCAGGTAATTGTGCATGCGCAACAGGTATAGTGTCCGTCAGAAACAAATATTTGTTTCTAAATCTCAAGACAACAAAATAAACCTCAACTTCAATGATCACAAGTTTTTTTTCATTCGTAGTATTATTTTGATAAACATGTTTTACAATTGATTTTAAAGTTGGGTTTATTTCATAATTTAAACATTGGGATTCCAGGGATCAAGTACCACCAGCAGGGGGGGGCGCAAGTACCACCTACCTTGAGAAACACTGCCAATAATATTAATAATTATTATTATTATTTCACTTTCACATGTTTGAAAACTACTACTAATGACCACCATGGATTTTGCACAAAAAGTAAAAAATAAAAAAAATAAAATAATAATAATCTTTTTTTCACAGAGCCTTCCAAGTACCACCAGCAGGGGGCGCAAGTACCACCTACGGTACGCGTACCGTAGGTTGGGAACCACTGATCTAGGCAATGTTGCATTATATTAGTGAACAAATAGGTAACATAACATGTAACATCACGTTAGCATTATCTAGCTTCAAACGGCCCACATTTTTCACGTGTCCGCATGTGTTGGCCTGGCCTACATGGTATCTAATGCCCGGCCTGAATTATGGTCCCAGTCCGCCCCTGGATGACGCCTACCATAGTAATTTTTTGAGTTGCCAAAAAGCTGTTTTCAAGCAACAAAGAAAATATAAAGTTATAACGTTTTAATATTTTTTCGGATGAGAACATTCCAAATATGTGACCAGTTTATCAGAATAACGCCTATTTGGAAATATTTAACAAACAGTGAGGACTGGGAGCGCTGGCTGTGCTGACCGGTCGGACGAGCTATCTGTCAAACCCTACTGTAGGCTACTGGCAGTGAGAAAACACTGTCGACGTGCTTTTGTAACTAACGTTAAATGCCGACCGGGTACAGCCATCGGCTCCTCGCAGCAGTAACGTTATGAATGCTATTGTAGACGTTTTGTTTTGAAATTGGCCGCCAACTAGCGCTGAACCGGAAGAACAAATACAATTGTAGGTAACGCGGAAGAGAGAAAAAGTCGGTGTGGTGAATAAGGTGAATACACTGTTACAACTTCTTGTTGTTCCACATCAGGGGTACAGTTTTAACAAGGCGCAAACAGAACTAAAGTGAAATCTACTAAGCTAAACTTCACCGAACTTTACTGATCTGAATGAAGCAAAACAAAGTGAAAATGAACTAAGTTGAAACTGCCTTGTCAAAAAGAGATCTGCTCAGTGAAATGATAAAGCGTCAGCCGGACCTTGCTCTGCAGCGCCCCCTGGTTGCTCTGCAGCGTCTCCAGTTTGCTCTGCAGTGCCCCCTGGTTGCTCTGCAGCGCCCCGACGTTGCTCTGGAGCGCCCCCTGGTTGCTCTGCAGTGCCCCCTGGTTGCTCTGCAGTGCCCCCTGGTTGCTCTGCAGCGCACCGACGTTGCTCTGGAGTGCCTCCAGTTTGCTCTGCAGTGCCTCCAGTTTGCTCTGCAGGCTCATTGTCTCCTGGCTGTTGTTAAAGATCAGAGGAATCTGATTGGTCGAACTGGCGGCAGAATGTGAGGACTCCAGTGTGAAAACTGGAACAGAGACAAATTACCAAAGAATTACATTTCAGTTTTTAGCAGATTTTATCGCTACAACAAATATGAATGCATTAATTTGAGTCTGTTTCATACTCTGAATTATTGGAACCAACTAATGATGTGCCTCTTCATGCTATCAGTGATAAAGCAACAGATGTATGAAAACATTTCAGTTCTACCTTTATAGAGAAGGAGAGTAATCACTCCGGTCAGCAAGATGAGGTAAGCAATATGCACATATAAGCAGCACTGCCTTTTTGGCTGCTTCATATCTGAAACAGAAACAGAAAACAACAATAGAAAACAGTAGAATATGAACAGAGTCCTGCAGGAAACTTTCTCTAGAGAGAGAGGCAGCATCTCAGCATCTCTTGCCAATTGATACGACTGTAGTTGTAGTAGGCTAATTACCAGCCGACAGCAGGGCTGGTAATGTTTTCACCTTGAGTCTGTGTGTATTCAATGATATTCAATGCTGGCATTGGTTACTATGGCTGAACAAACCCACAAGCATTACATATAGGGCTGTCCCAAACAATTATTTTCTTATCGATTAATCTAACGATTATTTTTTCGATTAGTCGATTAATCTAACGATTATTTTGTATTTAATTTTTTTATTATATAACAATAAATGGTAACCCTTTATTTTACAGGTACCCTAGTTACATATTAACTATTTGTAATTACACATGAACACCAAATGTAATTACACAGTAATTACCAATAGTTATAAATGATGTTCATATGTAGTTACATTGTAACAGACCTGTAAAATGGAGTGAGTCTGTTCAACTGTAGTTCATATGTAGTTACATTGTAACAGACCTGTAAAATGGAGTGAGTCTGTTCAACTGTAGTTCATATGTAGTTACATTAGGGTCTTTCACACCGGCCATGAAAGCCGAAAAATGCGCGGAAATTAGGATTCGCGGCTCCGATGTGAAAGGCATGGTTGCGCGTTGGTGGGTAATTCTTGTACGCCTTTTGTCCCGGCACCAAAGGTTGTCACATCGCCGTATTGGCGGACAACCCGCCTCCACTTGAAAGGTCATCGCAGCGAGCCGGAAAAGGTGCGAATGGTCAGCTCATTCATAAAAAAATTACAGGGGAAATCACCTCATGTATCAAGAAAGTGACGAGTGAAAGTAAAAAAAGTAGACTGATACAGACCTATCTCCACACACCACACTGTGCGAGGCAGCACTTCATACGAATCGCTCATAAGATCGTGGTGTTTTTGCAATGTCAGCGTAGGTAATTATTATGTATATTAACTTTATTACAACTTTGGCATGACAATATCTGCTGCTTTACCTTAACACAGTGTGAGTGTTACAGTTACAACAGCCAACTAGTCCGCTGCTCTCGCTTCAGGCAGCCTCGCACTGTCCCCCTGTCTAGTGCAGGCTGCGGCTGAACAGAAAGCACTGAGGTGAGGTGTCAAGATTTCATCTCTGAGCTCTCTGATAGGCTATTGCTTGATGTGTAACCAATCAGATAGCGCTGTGGGCGGGACATTGCTCCAGACACAGAACTACTGTAGGAGGGGATTCTTCCAGGTGCAGCAGCCGCAAATTAGCGCATTTTTTTATTAAGTTATGATATCGGCAAACAGCCAATGAAAATGCCGATACAGATCTCCTCAGCGGACTAGGAGAAGGAGGAAAGTCTGTTGTTGAATTGAATTCGTTCATCATACAGTAGCCTAGGCTACACTAACCTATGAAAATATTAATTTGGGCTAGGAGGAGCTGGAAATCCCTCTGCTCGCCTTTCAATGCGGGAGCGGGGGATTTCACCTGAAAGTACAGAGCAGCACGGTAATGTGGCCGTGCTGCTTGGCTCGTGTGAAAGCAATTTCTGTGGCGAGGCGGCTGGCTTTACGGGACTCCTAAACGGCTATTTTTCCGCGATCTGTGTATGAAAGAGCCTATTGTAACGGACCTGTAAAGTGGAGTGAGTCTGTTCAACTGTAGTTCATATGTAGTTACATGGTAACAGACCTGTAAAGTGGAGTGAGTCTATTCAACTGTAATTCATATGTAGTTACATTTTAACGGACCTGTAATGTGGAGTGAGTCTATTCAACTGTAGTTCATATGTAGTTACATGGTACCGGACCTGTAAAGTGGAGTGAGCCTATTTAACTGTAGTTCATATGTAGTTACATGGTAACAGACCTGTAAAGTGGAGTGAGTCTATTCAACTGTAGTTCATATGTAGTTACATTGTAATGGACCTGTGAAGTGGAGTGAGTCTATTCAACTGTAGTTCATATGTAGTTACATGGTACCGGACCTGTAAAGTGGAGTGAGTCTATTTAACTGTAGTTCATATGTAGTTACATGGTACCGGACCTGTAAAGAAGCTCCCGGCTGGGACAGAGATTGCTAAAAACCCAGTGGTGGATTCGAACCACTGAACTTCAGATTGCAAAGCAGGCGGCTTTAACCACTCAGCCACGAGGGCTTTCCAACTTTCTTAGTGGAGTTTGGGAGGATAACTGTATGTCAGTCAGATGTAGTTGTCACTTCCTAGCTTTGTTATTATAAGCATAGACTTGGGGGGAAATGTTGATACTTTGTTAGTTGTAGCTTGAAAGACAGGCAATATTGATTAATGTGAATGCATTTCTGCAGTGTGACTGTGCCAGCCCCCCCCCCCCCATGAGCTGTAACTGGCTCATGGGACTATTTACACCACAATTCAGAAAATTATTAGAATGTACTTTTTTTATTTAAAATCTTTAAATATAACTAATTTTTTCTAGAGCACAGTGCATACAATTTATTTAGCAAATAGGGGGAGTTCCCCCCTTATGCGGATTAGGGGATTTATAGACTTTGGGGGGGGGGGGTATAGACTTTGGGGAGAGATGATCCGGGGGTCTGGTGACCAAAGGGATCTTTGTGGGGCTTCGACTGGGTCCCCAACAAATTGAGGAATTGGGAAATTGATGGGGAAATTACTCATTTACAATAAGCTAACAATTAGAATGTAGAAGAATGGCTATTTTGATTATAGTTTCACTGTTACCTCTATACCTACAATACTTTTATTAGAATTTTTGTATGGGAATTCTGGACAAAATCATACCTACAACTAAATAAAGTATCAATATTTCCCCCCAAGTCTCTGTGTATAATAACAAAGCTATGAAGTGACAGCAACTACATCTGACTGACATACAGTTATCCTCTTAAACTCCACCATGAAAGTTGGAAAGCCCCCTCGTGGCTGAGTGGTTAAAGCCGCCTGCTTTGCAATCAGAAGTTCAGTGGTTCGAATCCACCACTGGGTTTTAGCAATCTCTGTCCCAGCTGGGAGCTTCTTTACAGGTCCGGTACCATGTAACTACATATGACCTACAGTTGAAAAGACTCACTCCACTTTACAGGTCCGGTACCATGTAACTACATATGAACTACAGTTGAACAGACTCACTCCATTTTACAGGTCTGTTACAATGTAACTACATATGAACTACAGTTGAACAGACTCACTCCATTTTACAGGTCTGTTACAATGTAACTACATATGAACATCATTTATAACTATTGGTAATTACTGTGTAATTACATTTGGTGTTCATGTGTAATTACAAATAGTTAATATGTAACTAGGGTACCTGTAAAATAAAGGGTTACCCAATAAATGTACCCAAAACAAATAAATAACCAAAAACTTCTCAATTTCAGTATTTTATTTAACCATCTCATTATCTTTAACAGTCCAACATAAAATCTCTCAAATAAAATTAAAGCAATATAGTGCAATTCAAAATAAAATAGTAGAATAAATAAAATTCAAGTCACTTTCAGGCGGAATACCAAAAACCTTGTGCAATGTCAACTGAGTTTAGCAGCAGTCCAACATAAAATCATCATCTTACAGTACAATGGTGTGCAATTTTCTGTAACAGTGCTCTTAATTTTGGAGAAAGACAAAATGCTCCATGTAAGATGGTCACACATTATCCAGACACAAGACTGTGTCTGTAGCATCCACACCCAACATCGGTTGCACCAACTGGTCTTAACTATGCCTGGTCGT
Organism: Poromitra crassiceps; assembly: GCF_964638095.1. NCBI lineage: Eukaryota > Metazoa > Chordata > Actinopteri > Beryciformes > Melamphaidae > Poromitra > Poromitra crassiceps. The sequence continues at coordinate 6,353,827 of NC_139638.1, read as the reverse complement.
AACTCTTACGTCAGTTAAGACCACCAGTCTTCAGAGTGCACTTACGCCTGTTGCACCAACAGGGCTTACGTCTGGTCTTAACTACGCCCAGTCGTAGCGATGCGCATCCATGTGAAAGCATGGGAATGCCCACTGGAGTGCGGCACGCGACCTGTTTAGAAGAGTCTGCTGACGTCAAATGATGCTGCGCTGATGGGTAATCGGCTGTAGTGTGGCTAATGTTAGCGGCTAACTGTTACTTGTCATTACTTTAAATGGCAGTAAAACGCCACTGAATGATCAAATTGATTTAACTTTTAACCATTTCGATTTCCACTTTCCATACGGACCCCCAGCATTGGTTAGTTGTTTATAACGTGACTATATTTATAACGTTTATAACATACTCCGGTTTCCAGTTTATAACTCGGGTCTGATACAGCCAGAGTGACAGCACAGCTGTATTCAGCCCTCAATTATAAACCGCAAACCGGAGTACGTTATAACGTTATAAATATAGTCACGACGTTAACAACTAACCAATGCTGGGGGTTCGTATGGAAAGTGGAAATCGAAATGGTTAAAAGTTAAATCAATTTGGTCATTCAGTGGCATTTTACTGCCATGTAAAGTAACGACTGAATGAATGAATGAATGAATGAATGAATTTATTTGGTGATAAAATAAAATAACTAGGGCTGTCAAACGATTAATTTTCTTAATCGCGATTAATCGTGCGATTAACTATAATTAATCGTGATTAATCGCATCTTTGTATCGCATGTTTAAAATGCTATTATTTTGCATTGCAAAGCATTTTTAATTAGATATTAATAATTATTACCAGTGTGTCGTGATTGGGAATCAAATTAATGCAAGTAAATGTACTTTTTGTATTTTTATTTATGAATTTTTATTTATTTTCAATTCAATAGAAGTGCAATGTAGACAGGAGGTCACAAAATGTCTACAAAATGCATCTTGAATTGAAAATAAATGCACAATAATTGTAAACACTCCAGAACGCTCCAGAACCGATACTTCCGGCGGCGGCGCTGTGGAGCAGTCGAAACCCAAAATGACACAGCCGAAGAAGGCTGTGTCTGAGCTAAAAACTTTGGCACTTCCATGTGAATAATGGCTCGGTATTGGAAACTGTGTATTGATAACGTGTATAACGCGTGAAGCCATTGGAGCCGACCTCCCAGTGGTTAGAGGACCCGTGCATCCGAGACTCTGAAGGAAGAATGAGTGAGGAGCATAGGTGAGGAGTCTCGTGCTAGCTAGCTGGCTGCTAGCTGGCCGCTAGCTACTTTTAGGTGATCGCTCGCCTCAAACTCGATGTACTTCGGCGATATTTTAATTCCGTTTTACACAAGGTGAAAACTACGGCTCTGTGGTGACCACAACATAGTCTGCTAGTGATCTAGCAGGCTTGGGACAGAAACCTCAAGTGCAGTCATGTGACTCTGGTGGATTGAGCAGCTGGGGCTATTTTTCCTAGTGAGTTTCATTGATGCTTCTAAGGCATTTGACCATGTAAACCACCAGAAACTGTTTATTAAGCTGAGGGAGAGGGGAGTGCCTTGCAATTTGATCAGAATCCTGGCATACTGGTATGCAAACCAGACTATGCAGATCAAGTGGGGCAACGTGGTCTCTGCTCCTTTTGGGGTTGGGAATGGTGTCCGTCAGGGAGGGCTTCTTTCTCCTGTGCTTTTTAATTTTTATATGAATGACCTTTCTGTGCAGCTCAGTAGCTGTAGAACTGGATGTGTGCTTGGTAACACTGTCATTAATCACTTTATGTATACTGACGACCTGGCCATACTGTCGCCAAGCAGTGCGGGTTTCCAACAGCTGCTACATATTTGTTCTGACTATGGTGTACAGTTTGATGTAAAGTACAATGCTAAAAAGAGTGTCATTATGATCTTCAGGACAAGAGATGATAGAGATCTCTCCTTCCCATCCTTTTATCTGTCAGGACATGTGCTGGATGTGTGTAGCAGTACTAAATATCTGGGCCACATCATTAATGATCATATGAGTGATGACGATGACATGTATAGACAGCGATGCATGTTGTATGCACAAGCAAATATGCTGAGAAAGAAGTTTTATTTCTGCTCTGAAGAGATTAAGATAACCCTGTTCAAAGCCTATTGTACATCGCTTTATACTGCCCCCTTGTGGGTCAAGTTTAAGCAGGCTAGCATTCAGAAACTGCAGGTGACAATGGCTGAGTTTCCCAACAAAGAAGCTTCTTAAGAGTTAAGAAGCTTCTTAAGGCGTTAAGAAGCTTCTTAAGGAGTTAAGAAGGCTCCAAAGAAGTGTTTCCCAAACGCCTTCTTAACAAAAGAGAAAAATAAAAAAAATAGAAGGCTCTTAAGAAGCATCTTAACTGGAGCTGTCCACCATCTCGATGTGAGAGGTCTTCTGCGGCCCACTTGATGGCACTCTGAGCCCACCAGTGGGCCACGACCCAGTGGTTGAGAAACACTGTTGTAGAATAACCTAATCATGGTCATGTTAAACTTTATTAAACATTATTTATTTCAGACATGGACTGCAGTTCAAATAGCTTTATATACACAGCATACAACAAAACAGAGAAACACTACAGAATTTAAGCAACCTTGGGTTCTGTGAAAGGTGCTATATAAATCCACAACATTATAAAAGGAATCCATTCTGATTAGAGGAATATAGCCTACGGTAAAACATTTAAAACACAAGTAACCATACATAGAGGGGAGATTTTCAAGTGTTCCCCAATTTTAAACACTAAAGGGTGCATGAAAGAAAGGAAAAAGGGAAAAACACAAGAGGAACAGTGGACACAAGTATCTCCTTTTGCCTGACGCGGCTGGATCTGCCAGTGTTTTGTCATTAAGAAGGTGTTAAGAATGCCCCAGACCCTTCTTACAAAACGTTCTTAACGAAAGATCATCTTAGCGCTAAGAAGCTTTTGGGAAATGCAGCCTTCTTAACGGAAGATAATTGGAAGATAATTTTAGGCTAAGAAGCAATCGGGAAACACGTTGGCTTCGTTGGCTTCTTACGGGAGCCTTAAGAAGGGTCAAAGAAGGTTCTTAGCGCTAAGAAGCTTTTGGGAAACGCATGCCTTCGTAAAGAAGCAATTGGGAAACGCGTTTGCTTCTTAAGGGGGCCTTAAGAAGGGTTAAATTAGCTTCTTAGCGCAAAGAAGCTTTTGGGAAACCCAGCCAATGACTGTATGAGAATACTGCTTGGGAGGCCAAGGTGTTGTAGTGCCAGTGAAATGTTTTGTGGTGTAGGGGTCAATAATACCTTTCATGCCCTACTGAGAAACCTGACCTATAAATTTATTTGTCGTCTGAATGTTTCTCAGAATATCATAAACTTGCTTCTGACTCAGCCCAGTCTTAGTGCAATTAAGTATCAGTCCAGCACTTGGGCTCATTGGTACAGGCTCTTATTGTAGTATTTTTTGATGTGCTGATGTTAATTGTGTAATTGTTTGATGTTGTGTTGCTGTTTTTTACTGTGTGTTTATATTGGACCTTGTGTCTGCTAATAAAGATTGATTGATTGATTGATTGATTGATTGATTGATTGATTGATTGATTGATTAAGCTAATCAAGTCTCTTGTTCTTCAGTCTACGTCTCCTAGCACAGGAGGCAACTAGACCACTCCACACAGCCTGCAGCTACTAGCTAGCTTATCACTCTGTTAGCTAGAGCTACCAACGTGCTGTAACATGTATGTACATAGTTAGGGATCTGGAATAAATGATGCCAGCGACATGCTGGATCAACTTTTACCTTCCTCATTTGTCATTCCCTACAGCTCTTGACTTATCCACTGTGCCATTTGGGAAGTAAAACAAGCCATTTAAAAGCGTATTGCTGTCGTTCTCTTCCATGCCTGCCTGCACAAGCAGGAGACAGGAAACTGAACGGCTTGACTACAAGTATGGGTGCGCGAAGGGACAAATTGTCACAAGCCAGTTTTTAAATGCTTTATGTCCCTGTAAATTAACTTTAAGGGGAGGAGACGAATGAGTGACGTGACCACCTGAATGGTGTGGGAAAGTCTTAAGTGAACACAGCTGCGGCTGATTAGGAGAGTGGGGCTTTTGCAGTGGGCTGGCGTCCTTCTCTCTCCTTTAAAAAGGCAGCCGTGGAGGTGAGAGGAGAACAGGAATCGGACGCAGGAGACGGATACGGCAGTCCCGGGCAAGACAGCCAAACCGGAGAGTGACGGGACGTCTGGACAGGAGAGCTACGGAGTGTAGCACAACCCCAGACAGCGCACGGTATCCCGACCCACCACTGTTTGGAGCGCCGACAGCAGCGCGAGAGACTGCCACTGCACAACTACAGAGGGGACGCGTCGTTGAAACGTAGAGGGGTGTTTAGGGCTGTTGAAACGAATTTTGATATTCGAATATTATTCGAATTTAATAATTATGAACGAAATTCGATTATTATTATTTTTTTAAAACGATTTTTTTTTTTTTTTTTTTTTTTAGAACACTAGAACAGTGACAAGTTCTGACAACATACTTGAAGAAAAGAGTGTTAACTGAAGTTGACTGTTGAAGCTGCTATACTGATGTAAACCTACCTGTAGCTCTTAAAATGTATGTTCATTCATTGTTAACTGAAGTTGACTGTTGAAGCTGCTATACTGAATGTAAACCTGTAGCTCTTAAGTGCAATACGTGACTGATTTTTTTTTGTTCATGGCTCATTGTTGTTTTGGCAAAGTTTACTTATTTGTTTATTGATAAGGAGCTCAAACAAAGGCTGTGTCTTTTTTTATTATCAATTATTTTATTTTAGCATTTCAGACAGCACCAATACATCACTGATGAATATTAACTAAGCTCTGGTTATCTGACCTATTTTCTAATGCAATGAATGTATGTACATTGTACAAGGAACATGTTTTCTTAAATAAACATCATTGCTGGACTATTTGTGATCAGCCTAATATTATTTTGAATATTCATCCACCATTCACTTTTCCATCTACATTTGGTAAAATGCTTAGAAAAAGTTTTACTTGGTCAAACCCAAAGATTCAGCTATATTTAGAATCAGAACATAACATAAGAGAAGACAACAATTCACTCAGACCAAATTTTTTTTTTTTTTTTTTTTTTAATTCAATTAAAAATTAATTAAAATATTCGAATATAATTCGAATATTAAAATGTATAAAGCACTGAAATTCGAATTTGATTATAGAGGGAGATTGACAGCCCTACGACACACCCCTCTTTAAGCTAAGTACCCCTCTCGTGACTATCCCACAGTTGCCATCATTCCTGTTTTCCTGCTTTTTCTACTCGCGTTTTTATCGTTGTGTTGCATTGGACGAGCCGGAACTGTATATTTGAACAATTAGCACTGTACTTTTAGCGAAGACCTCCCTGTTATAGTTTCATCCAGTGGTGTAGTCTACCTTTTTTCAGAGGGTATACTGTGACTCTGACCTGGGGGGGGGGGGGGCGTGGTTTCGGCCGGAAGTGGGCGGAGATTCGACCCATTTCTTGTTGTTGTTCCTCCCCAAATTTACAGAATAGCTTCAGCCATCAGCTTCATCTTGCTTCTTCGGTCGCTATTCTGTCTCCTGAAGATTTGTTTGCCGACGGGGAGAAAGCCCCACGTGATAGCCACCTGTCAATCTCTCTCTCTCTCTCTCTCTCTCTCTCTGCTCAACGCTGTAACACCATTTTATTTTGAAATTCAGTTGACTTTGCCATTTCCCACGGATATTGTCGCGTTTTTCTTTCCTGGCTTGACAGAAAAAGTCTGCCTTCACGCGCCTTGTCGGCTTGAAAATAAAACTCATGTAAAAATCGGCGCAGCTCAGGCGAGGCGTGGGTACACAGAAGGTTCACGTTGAGGCGCCCTGTGTACACAGCCTCATTGACTAAAAAGGACGCCTTTAAAAGCGTGGGTAAAGGCAATGCTTGGGTGCTGTGTGTGGACGTAGGGTAACACACAGAGCGCACAGGGTGAATTTTATGAATGGAAATTGAAAACGATACGTATCATAGCGCATTTCCCAGTGCGCCAACGCAAATCTGAGTAATTTCGCAGTGTGTAGATTGCGTCTACCTGCGTTGCACGTAGACTACACCACTGGTTTCATCTGACTGCTGTACATGATGACTTGTAGGAATATGCACGAGACTATGTTTTAACTCCAATGAGCTACGCTCGGTGTTTATTACAGAACCAGCAACAGTCTAACACATGCGCACAACTGCGCTCTCCATATCCGGTGGTGCCCCACCATCAAACTTCCCCCGTCCACCATATCAGTGCGCGGCACTATATACTACACTCCCGGTCTGTATCTACCGCGGCCCAGCCGAACCAAACTCCCTGTGTTTTTCATGCACTTTAGTTGCTTGCCCAACCAAACTCCCTGTGTTTCTCAGGCACTTTAGTGGCTTGCCCAACCAAACTCCCTGTGTTTATCATGCACTTTAGTGGCTTGCCCAACCAAACTCCCTGTGTTTATCATGCACTTTAGTGGCTTGCCCAACCAAACTCCCTGTGTTTCCCATGCACTTTTGTGGCTTGTCGTGGAGGCCAAGAACTGTCTCATTGGAGTGGATTGTAAACGTGTGTATTTATATTATTCCCCGCACTTATACAGTGTGTAGTACAATTGGAGCGTGGAGCCTTGTCCCCCACCCTCCCTTCAATTTTCTAGCTTGCAAAGCCGAATACCCAAGAGGTTCTTAATTCACGTGTGGAATTGCAGTGTCACGTGTGGAATTGCAGTGTCATCTTATGTTGCTTCTTGGACTGTTCTGACCACCCACTACCATCTCCCTTGGGAGCCTGGGTCTCTACCCAGTCAAGTGACTGTTACTCATTGTTCCCTCTTCAGTTTCCCTGGAGGTGTTTGGAGTGAGGATCGAGCGGGCCCTACGGAGGACACTTGGGAGAAATACCATTATACCTGGACTGAGGGGGGGCTGGGGTTTTACCTTTTTTTTTCTATCATTTTTTTCTATCATTTTGTTATAAATAAAGATTATTGTGTATCCAACTCTTGTCCATGTCTGGTGGTTCTGGGTGGCTCCCCATTCGTATACTTGGTTGTGGTGCTAACAACTGTTGGTCACCGGTCACAAAATTAGCGGCATGCGATTAAAAAAATATATAACGCGTTATGATCGGCGCGCGTTAACACGCGAACGCTGACAGCCCTAAAAATAACACAACAGTACATATAGTAATGAAAGAACAGACAATATATCAATCACCGAGGATAAAAACACAAAAAAGTCTGAGGGCTTATTTCCATTGTGGTCCTCACATAAAACATATAGTAAGACGAGGCATAAAAAACATAAAACACTTAAAACAATTTAAAAGAAACATAAACAGCGGAGAGCGGTTACATTAAAGGAACTCAAGATAAAACAAATAGCAGCAGATGAAGCAAATAGCAGCAGGGCAATGTATCACTTTTAAAAAAGGCTATAAAATAAATGTAAAGTGCATTGCCATGAAGCCAGTAATTTAAAGTGCATTTCTATGGAGCCAGTATTTAGCAACGACAAGTAACAGTTAGCCACTAACATTAGCCACACTATTTTTGTTTTGTGGCGATTGTGACGCGTCGAGGCACGTAGCGTGCATCACGTAATTACGTAGTCGACGTCATCGATTACGTCGACTGGCCGGGACAACCCTAATTACATAATATGCAAGTCACACCATAAGTGACTTGACTTTGATCGCAGCACAGCATGGTTATTAGTGCCAGATGTCCTCCTGAAACTTCTGATCTCACAACAGTCTAAAGAAATGACAGAATGGTGTGAAAATAACTTTGGTCAGCAGAAAAGTATCTCAGAATGCAACACGTCAAACCCGTCTGTCACTTTGGTAGGTGGTTGACACTGAGCTGAAAGCTGATACCTACCCAGTATATTAATATGGTCTTCCTAATAAAGTGCTCAGTGAGTGTAGTTATAATGCCAAGGCAGCTTCAGTTTTGCCCATGCAGATTCATTGCAGTGGACTCCATTGTGTATCGACCTACCTATTTGAGTTGAGGTTTGCCAAAGTGAAAGGGGTTTGATAGTTATTCAAACAGCATGTATAAAAAAAATATCTAACAAATATTTTGTAAAAACTCAGGTTACGTAGTAATTAATTCAAAGTCTTATTGTTCCCCAGATTGGCAGAGGGTGGAGCAGCGACCGGGGCAGCAGGGGGAATTGCCCAAGTACAATTGGGGAGAAAATGGGGTGGGGGGGGGGGGGGGGGGGGGGATCAGAAGAAATAATAATCAGAAGAAAAAAAGATATATATTATTATTATTATTGAAACATGGCAGCTTGATCCACTGCAGGTGAACTCTCAACTGTTGTGAGACTCTGGTGAGACTTTGTTACACAGGCTGTGTGAGTGCCATTTAACCACGTATTATGCATGCTAATATTTGATTTATAATAGTTATTTTTTATTCTAATTACATGCTATGTTCAAGCTTTAATTTACTCTAGTTGTAATGTCATATGCCTATTACAGTTATTATTTGCGACAGTGGGTGGCACTGTGGGGCTGTTTTGTCGCGCATGGGCAGAGGGGGTGAGGAGCAATGTGCTCGGACAAGCCAGAACAGCAGGAAATCTGCAGCAGATAACATCGCAACAAGTTTTTGACCGTGTAGACTGATTTAGATCATTTAGAGCAACCATACATGTTTATTTGCTTTTTGTAGAATATATTTTTGTGGTAATGGACCATACTTGCAACTGAAAATAAATGTTCACGTTCAACGTTTCTCTGCCTGGACTTGTAATTACACTTGGGTTTTTGCAAGAAAAGTGGATTTTAAGAACACGAGTAAAAACAAGATACTCTCCAGATTAAGTGGCCTAGGAATGTGGAAATAAGAAAACGGCCACCATAGGCTGTGACAGGCTGTTCGGTGGTCAGCTGGCTATTATTATGAATCATGTAGGTCATTCAAAAAATTTGATATTTCACAAATCTGATGAGCAAGGGGTAATGACCCCATGTGTGGCAGAAGCAGTCAGCACTTACAACACTGCAGTACAAACTACAAAATTTTTCCTCACCTGTTATAAATTATGTGTAAATCATTTACCATCCATTTACAATGGTTTCTGCATCCCCTAATCTAAAATGTAGACAATTCTGTCTTAAAAATGCATTATTTTGAATGGCCTGCATTGCAATCAATATGCATAAAGAGAAAAGAAAATCATGATTGGTGTGCAGGTGCCCCGCCTCCCCTTATTTTAAAGCATTTAGTGGAGTAAGAGAAAACCTGTTCACCACAGGAGCTGCTAAGAAAGGGTAGGGTGAAAAATACTTCCCCAAGTGTGTTCACCAGTCAGGCTTTTCTTAACCCTGTCTGTTACTGAGGGTGTATAGATCTCTCACACGGTTATTAACTGTAGGCTGAGGGTGATAGGTGTTTTTCCCAGCTTAAAAGAGTGAAGAACGAACTGGTCGAGTTGATGCTTGTTGTGGAAAGGTGTTGCCTTTGAACAACATTTGAATTTAAAGCATTTCAACAATGAGAGACTAGAGACAGGTAGAAGGTACAGATAAACTTTTAATGATAGTAATTAGATTTGGCAATTGACTCCATGATATGATGGTTCCTCCTGAGATGAACGGAGGACGTCACGTCAGTGATTTATAGGATAGAGAATTCCCCCATAGGGAATTCATCAGGAGCCATGCCAATGGTGGTGATCAGGGGAGGAGGTGGGGTGAAACACTGCTTCAACGAGGTTCAGCAACTGAGAGGTGACAGCACATATGTGAGTTACAACACAGTGAGATACATGGGAACTTTTATAGAACTCATTCAGTTGATTGACCAGCAGAAAAACGAGGGAAATGAGCTGATTGGCCAGAGAGAGGGAAACCGTGGGAGACAGTGATTGGACAAGGAATGAGGGGGGCGTGTATATCAATGACTGAATGACGTAACTGCTAGGGGTGAGGCTGCAGGAGGGAGAGAGAGAAAAAAAAGGGGGCATGCAATTTGATGAATGGATGATACAATATGGGATGATAACCTGGATCGCCAATGTAGTCTTCATTATTGAAAATAGTCCAAGACATAATTTAGTGGAGTACGAGAAAACCTGTTCACCACAGGAGCTGCTAAGAAAGGGTAGGCTGAAAACTACTTCCCCAATTGTGTTCACTGCAGTCAGGCTTTTCTTAACCCTGTCGGTTACTGAGGGTGTATAGATCTCTCACACAGTTACTAACTGTAGACTGAGGGTTTTCACAGCTTAAAAGAGTGAAGAACAAACTGGGTCTAGTTGATGCTTGTTGTGGAAAGGTGTTGTCTTTGAACTGGCTGCAGGCTTTGTAATGCAATAAGAGCCATAATAATAATAATAATAATGATAATAATAATAGCCACAAAGTATGGACTGGGTCATGTAACTGATTTCTCCCAGAAGGAAAAGGGTATTAAGCCTAACTCTTTTGCATTCCTCGATGTTTCGGTGCCGCGTCTATGTGCCGACAGGCCGCAGTGCCGACAGGTCACAATGCCGATAGCCCACAAGCAGAACCAGCTGAGCGAGGCGGCGTGCAGCGTGTCGGTGGAGCTAACCTCTCCCAGCCCCCACGCCAAACCTAACCTCCCCCCACGCCAAACCTAACCTCCCCCAGACCCTAACCCAAAACCTAACCTCTCCCACCCCCACGCCTAAACCTAAGGTCGGCATTGCGGGTGGTCGGCATAGCGGGTGGACCCCGATGTTTCTGCTGACAATGTTTGCAAAGCTTTAAACAATCTCTCATCTTACAAAGCCACTGGTATCGACACTATCCCTACCAGATTTTTAAAAGATGGTGATTCTGTTGTTGCCCACCCCCTGTCTGAAATAATTAATCAATCTTTAAGAACTAGTGGTCCCGGGTTGTATAGCGGTAGATTCCCTTCCTACCAACACGAGGGTCGCAGGTTCGCACCCCCATGTTACCTCCAGCTTGGTCGGGCGTCTATACAGGCACGATTGGCTGTGCCTGAGGGTGGTAAAATTTTGTAAATTTTAAAACTAAAATGCATTAATCTGGTGCACTCTGAGAGCAAAATGAAGAGCCTAGTAGATATGATAAAACTTGTCGCAGAACATCAATTTTGGTTTATATGGTAAAAGTGGAACTGTATTCCTTCTGGTTTTCTTCATTGTTCATGATTTTGTGGAAAGTATTCACTAAAGAGTCTATAGTGAATGCTGCTATTAACTTGTCTTTACTTTTGCTACTAAACCAACATCAGGACATCCAAGCAAGTTCTGACAGAGAGCAATGTCATTGGACCCATTGGACAAACACATTTGCATTTCTCCCAGCATGCATTGTTCCTTCCAAACTTTTGACCACAAAGTAAAGTAACCACATTAAATAAGTGGTAAGTGGAAATAATCATTAGCCTATTCTTAGTTACACATGCAGTTTTGGAACATTCAATAAAGACAAATAAAAAAATAGACTATGACTCCACACCCTAAGTGATACACACATGTTATGAGAGTGGTATATATACCCCTCACACTAATATCCGTTTTAGTGTAGAATGGTTAGTTCCTGGCTCTGCTCTCCCCTAGAGTGCAACAGACAAACAATCATGTCCTTGGCCCCAGGCAGGAGGCAAAAGGCGTTTATATGTCAACATAAAATAAAAAATCATCTGGCCACTAGGGGTTGCACGTCGTACAATCGCCTATGCCCACTTTTTTTTGTTTGCTATATAAATGATATGGCCACTTCTGTTAATTGTAAATTGCTCTTTTATGCTGACGATTCAGCTCTGGTTATCTCATATCACTATTCAGGCTCTATTGACGAAAGAACTTGAAAATATTTATATGGGTCAGAAGTGATGAAGTGTATTATAATGTTTTTTTATTAAATAGTTGCATAGAATGATACCTAATATGCTGTGTGAACTGAACTTTGAACTTGCACAACATTGAGTGGCAGTAGTCTGGGTCTGGCTTACTAGGCTTGCCTAGTCTTGTTTTTTACTCTGAGGATGACACTTTTGTGTCAAAACACCAGTCTTTGCGCAATAATATATTGCTGAATTTGACCATTTGCTCCAGAATTCATCCTTCTTTGATCACGTATTCCCTTTTCTGAGAGGCCCCAACAAGGTTTGTCAACTGATGCGCGGATATTCCGTCTTTGTTTGTCCTTTGAGAGATGCTTGTGATAAAGGCCTATAAACATAATATAACATACAAATGACCTGACTCTTTGACTGTTTTCCCCTTTAACAGAACCCAGTGTATGTTTATAGTAAATGAGTGCTTTTATCCTAAGCGCTTTACAATGATAGGTACAATCATCCAGACATTGATACACTGATGGCGGCAAGCTTTTTTGGCATTGTCCCAATACAGCCATGCAGAATATGGGCGTAGGTAAGTAAACAATTGTAAAACATGTTAATTTTAAAAGTTTATAACAAAAAAATGTAATACATTTGATATGTTCCATGTAGCCTATTATTTATTATTATTTATTAAAGTTGTTGAGTATTACCCAAAGATTCATTCTGATCTTTTTTTTTTTTTCAGAGTTGATTGAAGTGCAATTGCTAGATTTTAGAAAGATTGTTTTTTTTTTCAAAATTACCCCTATGTAGATAAGAAACTACTTTTTATTCTATTTTTTCCTTTTGCTAGTATAATACATTCATGTACAGTATGTATAAAACTTTACAATAAGGGCACATTAATAGAGGGTTAAGTAATGCTTTGTTAATGCTTAATAAGCATTCATTAACCCGTTAATTAACAGGGCTAGTTTTCAACTTTACAATAACGGTCACAAAGAGCATTAATACATGTTTAATTACAGTTAAGTAATGCTTATTCAGCACTCTTAGGTTTATGAAATGTTACTTAAGGGCTACATGTTTTCAACTTTACAATAAGGGTCACAAAAAACATTGATAAATGCTTAATTATGAATGAATGAATGAATTAATGGTTTATTTTCGGTCATAGGTTATAATGAACCACAAACCAAATGTAACAATTTGTGTGAATATGCAGCAAGAGAACATCATCATACATGTACATATCAAACCATTTCACACAAATACAATTTATACAATCAATGACTGAAAAAAGGAATAGGCTGAAGTCAAGGCTTATTTTTTGCCTATCCTGTATAATCCATTAGAACAACCCAGAATATCTGCAGCAAAATAAAGAATAGAAAGAAAGACAGAATTTACTGTAAGTTATAATCCTGAATTATTTTACTTTTTAAGGGCTTTTTTAAACCTCAACAATGATGTACACAATTTCAAATCATCACAAAGGCCATTCCATAGTTTAACTCCCAAAACTGAAACACATTGAGATTTGACATTAATTCTTGCTTTGCCTGTTTTAAAAATGCATAACCCTCTTAAATTATAATTTCCTTCTCTTAATTAAAAAAAAATGTTGAATACAAACTGGAAGGCTTTTGGTCCTAACACGGAAAACAATTTCTAAAGTTTTTATATATACAATATCTACGAATTTTAAGGTGCAGGACCTTATGAATAGTGGATTGGTCGATTCGAGGTAACCAACTTTATTTATTATTCTAATAGCTATTTTTTGTAGTTTAATAATAGTTAAGTAATTAAGGTTAAGTAATGCTTATTCAGCACTCATTCCTTACTTTAAGATTATTTTGGGGGCATTTTTGGCTTTATTGGATAGGACAGTTGGCAGACAGGGGGGTGGGGAGAGGGAGAGGGGTTGACATGCGGCAAAGGACCACGGGTCAGATTTGAACCCGGGTCGGCCGTGCGAAGGACTATGCTTTTGTGATACGCACTCTACCAGGTAAGCCCACCGGGAGACCCCATTCAAGTTCAAGTTCAAGTTTATTAGTTGTCCCGAAAGGGCGATTTGTGTTAAAGACCACCAGCACTCTAATGAAGTGTTACTTAAGGGATATATGTTCTTAACTTTACAATAAGGGTCACAAAGAGCATTAATAAATGCTCAATTACAGTTAAGTAATGTTTATAGAACATGCACAATCATTTATAGGTTAGGGCCACATGAAAGAACTAGCAAACCTCAATTTCATGGCATACATGTTAATTAACATCTTCATCAACCATTTACTAATATTAGTTAGTACCAATTAACATGTTAAACCCTTTAGAAATGTTAACAAGAGACAGTAATTAATTAAGCATGGCCCATTAAGCATTAACCAACCATTGATCAATATTATAGAAAGGTTTTACACATTACTTGCTAATTAAGGCTTAATAATGTGAATGTTAATTAAGGGTTAATTCATGTGAATGTTAAGGGTTAATTAATCCTCATTAAGCATTAACATTAATTAACCCTTAATTAATGTACCCTTATTGTAAAGTGTCACCCTTGTAATGTTGGTGATCTAAGAATTCAAGCTTGCTCTACTGTCAGACCCCCCACTTTTTTTCTTTTTTCTTTTTTACAGATTATATGAAGTGCAGATTGCAAACTTTCAAATTATGTCATACAGTGAAATCAAAAAAATAGTTGAAGAGGATGGTTAATTTATTTGAATGTTTGTAGGCTAATCCTAAAATCAACATTCAGAGAAAATAACCCTGAAAGTTAGTGAACAAGCTCAGTTTGCTACCAAATTATACCTGTAAGTATTTAGTGATCCTAAAACTGTTTGTTATATTGAATGCATACTTCAACATCTAAACTTGTGGAATATGAAGATCACCAGACCATGTCACATATTTAGAACATGTAAGAAATGTATTTTCAAAAACTGCAGCACAGTGTGCTGCACACAGGCATGGAAAAGGAGGAAGTCCGATATTGGGAGTTTTTTCTCTCAAAAAGTCTCAAAACCAAGTAAGCTGGAGTTGTGTTCACAGCTATGAGCCACTAGGTACGTAGCCTAATGTTTTCAAGTTTCGCCTACTTTTAGAACTGTTTTTTGCTAGTTTACGAACTAATCGTAGGTAGCCTTGATTTCCTAGATTTTCCTGGTGGGGGACCACCAGACCCCCCGCTTAAAACGTGGCCTGACTGAGGCTTTATTTTGCACTATTGCCCTGACACTCGTCCTTCATCACTCTGGATAAATATAAATATAATTTTGGATCCCAGGGTGAGACTCAGATATTAGCTTTGAAAAGATTGATATAAGCTTCAGGCACTCACGTTTCATCTGGCTGTAGCTGCTGAGAGGGTCGATCGCCTCGTACACCGGATCATCCGCCTCCTTCACGGACATCTCCATGAGGACAGAGTGGTCTTCTCTCCTCTAGCAGGAGCTCCTATAGGCTGCTTGGCTTAGGGGAAACCAAACTGCTCTGGGGAGGAAGTATCTGTTTTGATGCTGAGGCAGACCAAACTCAGCATCAAAATACGTACATTGTGGCAAGTTCATTGAATGGGGAAGTTGTGGGTGAGAGACCCGTTTGCCTACGCCTCATCAAATTCAGGCTTTTAACACTGGTAGAATTACACTGACTTGCCCACCATGTACATTAGCAGTCAAAAGGTTTTATCTTTACTATTTTCCACATTTTCAAATAACAATAAAGATGTCAAAACTATGAAATAGCACAAATGGAATTATGCAGAGACCAAAAGAGTGTTAAACAAATCAAAAGTATCTTATATTTTAGATTCTTTAAAGCTGCCCTTTGCCTTGAAGGAAAGGGAAAGGCTTTGGGAAGAAATTCATACATGGGCATCAAATTTCAAGCATTTAAGCCTTTAAATCAACAATGCCTTTTCAACACATAATGTTTCATTTGAAAAGTCATAAATATGGAACTATAGGTGGTGTGCTGCCAACAAGAAGCTTCCAGGACATTGTAATGGGAGAACTTTGATACATTAAAGGGATAGTTTGGATTTGTTGCACACTGTTGAATGCAGCCGGCACGGTCCCAGTGTGGAGTCCACACTTTGGCATCACAATTTTTTTTTTTTTAACCTTTATTTATACAGGGGGAGTCTCACTGAGAGCAATGCTCTCTTTTTCAGGAGCGCCCTGTTCACATTCACACCTGGAAGCTGCCCAGTACAACCACAGTCTGATCTGCTGGCCACTGATCAGCTCCACTGGAGCAGTTGGGGTTAAGGGCCTTGCTCAAGGGCACCTCAGTGGTGGTAATGAGGGAGGGGCAAGCGCTGCCTTTTCACTTTCGCCACCCAGATTTATCCTGCCGGTCCCGGGGATTGAACCGACGACCTTCCGGTCACAAGCTCGCTTCTCTAACCATTGGGCCACCACTGCCATTTGAAGAGGGTAAGGAGGAGCAGACCGCCATTGTTGCGTCTTCTCCCCACCTGGGACCTTCAGGTGGTGCTCAGGACTCTGTCTGCCTTCTTTCAAGCCTTTGTGGGGCCTTGAGCTGTGGCTCCTCTCTTTGAAGACAGCCTTCCTTCTGGCTGTTTTTGCATCCAAGCGAGTGAGTGCTCTGTCTGTGGACAGGGTTTGTCTCAGGTTTTGGGGAAGGAGATGTGTTGGTCTCTCTCTTTCCCAACCGGGCTTTTCTGCCTAGGGTTCTGACGAGGGGGTTTGCCTCTAGACCCCGGGTACTGGATGACTTTCATCCTCCCTCGCACCCTTCTGCAGAGGCAGCAACATCAAAAAATGTAAGCCACATCCACTTTCAGTCTAAACTCCATCCACTTTCAATTAAAGTCACGCCCCCTCCAAGTACAGATATAGATACAGATCATTTAGTTGGTTAAACAGATACAGAAGATGGTGTGCTCTTCCTATTGGTCAGCATCAGAGCATGTGAGCAGAGCGGAGCGTGGAGCGAGCGGGGAGAGGAGCGGGGAGAGGAGCGTGGGGATTTTGGCTTGAGCGGTGAGCGGGGACCAGAGTGGTACCGGAGCGAAAGTTGGAGCTGCACCGATCACCCGCTCAGTCCCGCTCCAGTTTCGATTACAAATATGTTCGAAACAGAATGCATCGGTGCACGCCCACTATTTTCTTGCCAGCTGCTGCGAGACGAGAAGGAAGAAAAACGAACATGCAGCCGACTCTGCTGAGCTCATGTTATTTGTAGTGAGCAATGCCCATTGCCCAGGTGTTTAAACGCAATTTAAAACACCCTGGCCTCTCTTTCTTTTTTCTTCTTCTGAGGGGAGCGGAGCGGTGAGTGCGAACGGGTGAAATCTGTATGGAGCGGGGAGCGGTCTGGAGCGGAGCGGCCGGGAGCGGCCTTGAACGCTGGAGCGGGTGGACAGGGCCGCTCCGGGAGCGAGGAGCGGTAATTATCACCGCTCCGCTCTGGTCAGCATTACACCCTACTGTTTGTGAACAGGTTCAAGTGTGTGGGACCATCTGACCTTCTTGTACTGTTACAGTCACTCCAGGCTGGTCTTGACTATGGACCCTATCTGTCATCACTCATTGATGACATCAGAATTGCTCGAGTGACTGCTGACATCACAATAGCTGAGTTACATCACTGATTACATCATCTGTGACATCATTTGATGCCCCCCCTAGTGGCGATGCCCCTGGAAGCTTACCCCTTTACCCCCCCTCATGGGCGGCCCTGTGTGAGAGTAGAGAGTCCAGTGTCCCTGTTTGCCTTTTTGTATGTGTGAAAATAAAATCACACGTCACGTACCTTTTCATTGTTGTCAGTGTCTAAGTTTATGTTGTGGTCAAAACCCCTAGACCAGGTCATAACATATTGGGGGCTCGTCCGAAGCTAAATTGTGGCCTCGTTTTGGTGCATTTTTCCTGTAGTCTGGTTTTTGCTTGGCAGTTTTGACAGTTTTTTGTGTGTTTTCCAGATGCACCTGGTTGAGCTTGGGTGTTTGCCTGTGTTGATGACCGTTCGGCTGTGGCAATTTGGTCATGACACAGGGCGTCGGGAGCTCGTGCATACTGGGAGTTTTCCCGGTGTTTTTTCGCGTGGATTTTTGTTTCAAGGCCCAACTGTGTGGTATAGTGGGTGTAAAAAGCAGGTGGTTGGTTGCCGTGGTGCAAAATAAATAGTTCCTGCGCTCCAGCATTTTGTGTTGTCGGGCAGTTTCTGGCATTTCAGTGTGGGAGGGGTGGTTGAGGCTGCCTGTTCCACACCAAGGACTGCTGGCGGGACGAGTGGACAGTGGTGACGATTGCTGCCCACTCAAGTCCAGACTAATCCGATGGCTCAAATGGAGGCCGGGGTAGAGACGACAGAGCACCTGGGACTCGCCCTCCACGTGAGAGGTGGAGCTGGAAGCAAGGGACTGAGTACTGAGGTTGTGCAACTCAGATCTCCATGTCTGACAAGCAAGCTGGAAAAGGAGTCACTCAAGTCACGTCTATGGTCTACCCCGGTGAGTTTACGCGTTTCCCACCCTGCATACCAGTGGACAACTTACTTGTA
This sequence comes from Poromitra crassiceps, assembly GCF_964638095.1. Lineage (NCBI taxonomy): Eukaryota > Metazoa > Chordata > Actinopteri > Beryciformes > Melamphaidae > Poromitra > Poromitra crassiceps. The sequence goes on along the minus strand of NC_139638.1, from coordinate 6,335,441 downwards.
TTTGTGTCTAAAAGTTCGTTCTACTAGTAAAACTGTTTTTCTATTCGTTATAGTCAAGTTAAATCTGCCAACCAAAAATACATGTTGCCTGTGTTCAATTTGTTGTTTGCTTTGTTCTGTTGGAGGAGCTGTCCTACACAGTAGAACACATATTTTTGGGGGTAGATGGGTTTTTTTAAGGGGGGGGGGGGTGTTACGGCCTTAAGCTATAATTGTAGTATTTTATTCCTTGTGCTTTTCTGTAACTGTGTGGAGTGAGACCTCACTGCTGTGGGAGGGAGAGTGAGATGACTCTGCTGTGTGAGTGTAACGTGGCTAAAACCACATAAAAAACCTGGTTAATATTCTAAAAGTGTTGCCGACAACGCCACCTAGTTTTAAAAGAGACTAGGAACTCATTAAGAATAAGAGAGGTGGTCACACAGGTTCTTTAAAATCAGGAGTGAGCAGAGTTAAAAACCACTAAAAACCCAAGGTAAAAAGTTAACAATGTTTATTACAAAAATATATTAAAATGATTTCCCCGGCCCGGCCCCAAGTCCAGTACTATGCTAAAAAGTCCAATCGTCGCTGCTTCCGGCTCTGGTCTCCCGTCCTGGTCCTCCGGTTCCCTTGATGGGGTCAAAGTATAGCGTCAGCTAACTGTCACTCAATGTACATAGTTCCACACCAAAATATATATCCGTTTCAACAGCCACTGCACTCTTATGAAAACGAACCCGTAGGTATTAAGCTCAAAACAACATGCATATAAACACGGCACTCCGATTGAGGTTGAGGAGTTAGTGAGCTGTTCTAACGGCCAAAAAGAGTCCCAGTGGGCTTGACAGGGGGGAATTAAAATGGGACAGTGGACGATTAAAAACTGGCTGGAGATAAAAGGGCCCGATCAAAACAAGGGGGAAGTGACAAATATTAAAAGGCTAAAATGGTATTAAAATCCGGCCATCGCCGTATTGAATAAAGTGCAAGCAGGCAGGACGGAGCCAGGGGTAAAACAGGTACTTAACTCGACAGAGGGGCTCGTCGAAACGTTTACCCCTCTGCTGCGGGTCCTTGGCTTTCCCCTGGCTTTCACTGGTGATCAGCGCTGGTCACCGCTACACCGCTCGGCTCCGGTCTGTGTTGACTCTGTGTCGCTCTTCTGTGGGATGACCCTTGTCTTAGATCTGCGTCACCTGGCTCACACACAACGTCTCGTCTCTCGGTGGCGGCTTCTCCTCCCTCTCTCTGGCTCTCGACCGTGTCCTTTCCTTCTCGTCTGGACGAGGAACGGCATCTGTAAGAGACTGGGGAGCCCCACCCCACCTGCGGCTCCCAGTTCCAGGTGGAGCGGCTTCCGGGCCTTCCCCCTCTCTCATTCTCCCCCGTGAATCCGCCACGGTGCGCCCATACCCATACAGAAATTTAATATATGTACATATATGGGATTGACATATATTGGATATATGTACATATGTTGCAAAAACATATATGTCATATATGTGTAAAGCATGTATGAAACCTATTAGGAATTGGCCGCTTTTCATATATGACATATATGTCAAATTCATATAAATATGTATGGAAAATACATACATATGGATATATGTCACATACATAATTATTTGTACATATAACATATACGTGTTTTTTGTAAATGTGGCATATGCAAATTACACATATATGCGCAACATGTTCTCTTTTTGTATATGTCATATATGTCACTAACATATATGTGTCATATTATCTAACATTTATTTAGGATATATGAGATCTCAACGTATGTACATACGCTATAAAACCATATATGTCATATATGTGTAAAGCATGTATGAAACCTATTAGAAATTGGCCGCTTTTCATATATGACATATATGTCAAATTCATATAAATATGTATGGAAAATACATACATATGGATATATGTCACATACATAATTATTTGTACATATAACATATACGTGTTTTTTGTAAATGTGGCATATGCAAATTACACATATATGCGCAACATGTTCTCTTTTTGTATATGTCATATATGTCACTAACATATATGTGTCATATTATCTAACATTTATTTAGGATATATGAGATCTCAACATATGTACATACGCTATAAAACCATATATGTCATATATGTGTAAAGCATGTATGAAACCTATTAGAAATTGGCCGAATTTCATATATGACATATATGCCAAATTCATATAAATATGTATGGAAAATACATACATATGGATATATGTCACATACATAATTATTTGTACATATAACATATACGTGTTTTTTGTAAATGTGGCATATGCAAATTACACATATATGCGCAACATGTTCTCTTTTTGTATATGTCATATATGTCACTAACATATATGTGTCTAACATGTATTTTGGATATATGTAATAGAAACATACGTACATAGGCTATAAACCCATAGATGTCATATATGTGGAAAATATATATAAAACCTATTATGAATTGGCCAAATTTCATATATGTATGTCAAATTCATATAAATATGTATGGAAAATACATACATATGGATATATGTCGCATACATAATTAATTATACATTATAACATCTATGAAAAAAACATTTACAGTGATATGCAGTAAATTCAATTTCTTTATTTAAAAATATAAAAATATAAAACAATACAAATTGTGCCATACATCAACTTTGTAAGACAAACTGAACCCAAGCAGTGAGAGCGTTGACTATCGGACTGAAAACAAATCTTGCCTGAGATGACAAGAGGGTGGAGAGGCGGGCCATATTGTCCATGACTTGATTTGACAGTTCTGGGCACTGGCTTTGTGTTCTGCCCCCAAATTGAGCATGTCTTGGCACTACACGAGTAGGTTCCAGGACCACCAGTCATTTTTGGGTTCAGCTTGACTTTAACAAAACAGTGCTTAACATGAACACTTTTCAAGGAGTTAACAAGAAAATTCAACATTACTTTTTATCTAAAAACATTCAATGTAAACAGATTCTTATTTTTCTTTTCTTTTACAGTAAAGTGCTTGAAACATGTGAACAGTAGATGTCCATGTACATATTGTATATATTTACTCGATTTGATTGCACTTGCAACTTTGCGATTGTCTTTAGTTATCTTCCTACTTCTTATCTCTGTATATTGATGTGACCACTACGCTGCATACAGACACTAAGACAAATTCCTCGTATGTAACTTGCATACTGTGGCAATAAAAGTGATTCTGATTCTGATGTCCAGGTCAGGACTGGGAGGGACACATTTGTTCAGACTCATCTCCAGATGGCAAAGTACCCCATAACACAAACACACAAACAAAAACACACACACACTCCTCGTGGGGACCTCTGCTCTAACAAACTCCTTCACTTACTGAACACAAAACGTTAATAAAATAAATATAATTAAATAAAAAGGGTGCAGGAAAGTTTCAAAAATACCTTTAACAATGGGGGTGGGGGGGCTCCGACGGAGGTCTCCAGGTTGTGCAATTCTGGTTGGGCGAGGAGGGGAGTATGGGGCAAGGGAGAGCTTTGTTTGGTGGTGGAGGGTTGTCGATCTTTGGGAGGACTTCAGTGGAGTGTCTTTCTGGTGTAAATGAAGGAGAGAGTCAGATGGAGATGTGTTTCAAAAATCAACTTTGTGATTCACCTGCCATGGGCTGGTAAGTTACACATTTTCAATTAAAAAAATACCATACTTTAACCAGACCTTGATTTGTTTTGAAGATTTTGTCTGGTGTTCAATATGATTTAGACCAGGGGTGGCCAAACTTTTTTGGTTGTGTGGATACAGAAAAATATAAGGAGCGTGGGTCAAACAATATTAAGCGTGGCAGTTTTCAATCTGTTTAGACTGAAAGCGGGGGGATAGACCAGAAAAACCTTGTGCCCTAAAAAATGTATTTCCACCTAAATAAATATATTACACATTTTTGTATTGATGTGCTCACCTATTACAATGGGTATTTCTGTATGTTTTCAAATCTTTTCCTGTGCCAACAGGTTAAAGGTGAATTTCGTTTTTTTACACCACGGTCCTCAGTTCCAGCTTGAAATATTATGTTTTACTCACCCAGATACCTTTGGTTTCATTCGGATGCCCACAGAAGATCTGTCGCACCGAGTACACTCCTCAAACAGGCTATAACGGGAGCATACGGGGCAAGCTCCATGCACTCTGTAAATAACACTTCTTCTGTCCATTCTTCTGTCCATATCCTATATATATATATGCAAAATACGATAGGGTCATCGCAACTGGCCCACCTTTACAGGTACTCTGCCCTGCACCATCTGTGAGCCAGTGGCATCGCTCTTTCCTCTCCTTCCTCCTCCTTTCAGGCACCAGCGGGACTGTGCTAGGCAGGGGCGTCCTCATCCCTGAGCCAAGTCTGGACTTGGCCGCCTACCTCCACTGGACAAGAGTTGAGTGGCTACAGCAGGTCATCAGATGGGCACCCTCCCTTCTAGATGTTTCGTCAATTTAAGATATGGACCGCGGCGTGACAGAAAAAGTGTTATTTACAGAGCGCATGGAGCTTGCCCTGTATGCTCCCGTTATAGCCTGTTTGAGGAGTGTACTCGGTGCGACAGATCTTCTGTGGGCATCCGAATGAAACCAAAGGTATTTGGGTGAGTAAAACATAATATTTTAAGCTGGAAATGAGGACCGTGGTGTAAAAAACCGAAATTCTCCTTTAAGACAGAGATAATTTCACCAACATTCAGTATGAAAAATGTAAAAACAAAACGCCCCAAAAAATGAATAGATCAGGTCAGGGTACTCAAGTAACCCAATGGTTTTACATGGGAAAAACAAAACATTTGTTTTGCTTCTTTCTTTTTTTTTCGTTTTTCTGTTTCCGTTTCAAACTTTAAAATATAAAAACGAAAAAAAAGCTTCACCTGCAATTTTGTTGTTGTTTTGTTGTTGCTAAATTCATGGCAGGCCACTTAAAAACGGGCAGCGGGCCGTAGTTTGGCCACCCCTGATTTAGACAAATCTTCCCCCATCTTTCCCTTAAAGGTCACATGTACAGATGAAGATTGTTCTTCACAACCACACATTTCAGAATGTGAGATGATTTGCAGGGTTCCTTCCTATCTATGAGATTTATAGATAGCATTCAAGTGTGTGTGTGTGTGTGTGTGTGTGTGTGTGTGTGTGTGTGTGTGTGTGTGTGTGTGTGTGTGTGTGTGTGTGTGTGTGTGTGTGTGTGTGTGTGCTTGCGTGCACAGTGTACCTAATTCGATGTCTTCCATTCGAATTCTGTGAGGCGTCGGAGAAAGATTGTGGCGCCAGAATTCATTGCTGACGTCTTTCTTTTCACCACTGCTCCTGTCCTCCTGCTTGTGCCAACCTTGGCCGTGCATTTGCTTCCCTCCTCTGGGTTGATTCTCACAAAGAATCTGCAACACAAAAAAACAACAAAAATTTAGTTCTTCATACATTTATTGACCCACTTCATTGATTTTGCTTTTTTCCCCCTGAACTGATACAGTACATGCGTCCTAGTACTCCACAATGGGACACCACAAGGAATCAAGCTCAAATAATTTATAAATTTTAACCACTTACAAGTACAGTACATTGGACATAATAGTATAGCAAGAGTTTCAAGATTCATAAAAGATATACCATGCTCATGTGAAAGGAAAACTTTGGAAGCCTGAGTCCAAGGACACCGGAACACAGAATAAAGGCAAAACATTAATTTTGAATTCGTTTTGACCCAGAGGTGTGTCTTCGTCAGAGTCAAGACTCTTAATGAAACGATAGTCATACAATAAATTCATATTTTGCCTTCATTCCGTGTGCTCCGGTGTCTTTGGACTCAGGCTTCAGAAGTTTTCCTTTCACATGGTTGCCCTGCCTTGCTAACGCCAAATAGGTTTGCCCTTGTGACCTTGGCTGAAGCACATTTTTCTTCTTCCGTCATCAATATTCCATGCTCACCTTTGATCAACTCCAGTGTTGCACAAGCCGACTCCTCCTACTCGACGTTGTAGATGTAGTTGTATGCCACTTTTCCCTCTATGCTGACCATCCACTGGTCAGCAGACAGTAGTGTCCTGCCTGAAATATACAAACCCAAGTTAATTTATTTTTTATAAAACAAAAATATGAAGAAAAAACATATACAGTACATCAACACTACACTTTGTTTTTGCTTACAAGTTTAAATAAAAAATCCAAGTTGAAAAAACAAACAAAAACTAAGACATTGTGTGCACACAAAAGGCTTATTTCTGTCAAAGGGAGAGACAGAGACCTTCCCTGGTAGACATTACTGCAGTCAGCATGCTACATGGATGGGTTATTGGGTCAAAGGAGTGCTCTCTGACACAGATTCACAGTAAAGGTCCTTACACATCGGGAGCGTTTTTTCGTGTGATTAATTCGCACATCAATACTATTTTCCAAACCTATATCAGTCAATGCAACCGTGCATACCAACGGTGAAGTTTCGCTGAGCGTTATTGCGCCATTTATTTTTTCGGACGGTTTCGGTCGATTTTTCAGAAATTCGCTTCCAACGTGTACACATCTGTTGCTGTGATTGACAGGTGGGTCAATATTCGCATCGCAATTTCGTGCTGTATTCGCATCGCTCTTGGTGCGTAACAGCCTTAATTTGTGAATACAATTTGAGAGAAATAAGCCATACATGTATGCATAGAAAAAGTATTGGATTTAGCTTTAGCTTTATTTATTTATTTTTTAATCAGGGACAATGCACATTAATCAACATCAATATCAATGTAAATGTGCCAGGGTTAGCTTAAGGGCTAATTTGCACCTGTAGTCCCTGAGCAGGAGACAATCAAAAGGTACATTAAAAATAATTAATACAAAACACATGATAGAAATAGAAATAGAAAAAGTATTGGATTTATTATTTCAACTGGTAAAAAAATGGTAGCAAAACAAAAATGTGTTTATATTTTTGTTCAGTACATTTTAGCTATTTTTCCTACAGTTGAATGTTTGAGCTTCACTATGGAGAATAATGTATGTGCAGAGTTTGATACTACAAGGCTTTTTCAGATGTATCTGCTGAAAGTGTAATGTTTCTCTCTGCTCATTAAAAAATCCAGGTTCCTCAGAGCATGATTTGTGACATCACAAATTATGTGTAACTTGAATATTGGACTAATCCTGGACCAATTTTCAACTTAAAACAAGTGTAATGTGCACTGGAGGCTTCACGTTTCACATTACACATATATGTTGAATATTGGCCCAGGATTAGTCCAATATTCAAGGTAAACAGTATTTGTGATGTCACAATTCATGCTCTGAGGAATCTGGATTTTTCTATGAGCAGAGAGAAACATTACACTTTCAGCAGACAAATCAGAATTATCATTCCTATAGTAAAATGAAAAGATAGATGTCCTTCTCTTCTGTGTGTTCAGTAGAAAGCTTGAAGCACCCTACTTGCTAGTCAGTTTAGCACAATGAATCAAAAGCTATCAAGTACTCATCCAAACTTATATAAATCGCTCTCATGTACATTGCTAATACCAACCAATACCTAACAATCACGATATTTCGTCCCACGAAATTTTGCGATATCAAAGTCCGACGAAAACGTGACGATATCGTGAAGATGAAAAACTATATTCCGAGAAAAAGAACCTCTGAACATGCTGCACTGACGGGCCGGCACGATCTGTATTCTCTCTCTATCTTTTTCATTGCTTTGCTTGAAATGGGGACTAAACTGACGCTCATTAAATAACCGACAAGATTAAATGCGCTATTTATAGACTAATGCATTGATGGCGAAGTTTGCGCTACACTTATTCACGTTTCCCCGTGCGGTGTTATCCCCATGCGGACCGCGTGTTTCAGTGGATGACAGCAGCGCACTGGCTGTGTGTCTGCCGCCTGCACTGGCAGAGGCACGGACGGACACTCTGACAGGGAGACCCCACCAGACCAAGTGGCAGGCGAGATGTTTCCCCTCATCTCACTGCTGGAACACACTGCTCTCTGCTGCTGCTCACTGCTGTTTAAAGTTTCTAAGTTTATCTTGATATTTTTTTATGATTTTTAAAGGAAATAACTATACAGTTTGAGTGTTTTTATTAGTCACACAACCGAACTACCAAAAGCTGTGGATGGCAAATACAAGAAGTGATTTCTAGTGGATTCCCACTGCTACGGCCTGGGCCTGTTTGGAGCCTGTCTCCTCCTCCACTGTAAGTTGCTGGCAGGCCCAATCTGGAGGGCCTGATTGGATTCTGATCAACAATCTGGATTCCAGTGAGTCTATTGAAGAGCTGGAAAGATTTATCGAGGTGAGCCATCAAAAAGCACATGGGACCATGTCTTTGAAAAAGATCAACTTTGGGAGCACTAGACAAGACAATCCTAAAAAACATCAACAAGGATTCCAGACCCTCACCCAAAAGAGCACGCTCTGCGGACTGTGAGGGAGGTGAACCAACAATGGTGGTAGAAATTGCTCTACTGGAATCCATTAACAAAAGACTTGAAAAGCTTGAGATTTTGGATATTATGAGGGAGGAATTGAGCAAGCTCAGAGCGAGCCTAGAATATAGTCAGATGCAAATAGATGATTTGGTGCGTGATAATGTGGTGCTAAAAAGCTCAATGCATACTGTGGAGAGTAAAGTGGCTGCTATTGAAAAGGAAAACAAGCAGCTGAAGGAAAACTTGCTGGATCTCCAATGCCGCTCCATGAGAGACAATATTGTGTTCTCTGGAATTCCGGAGGATACCAACACAGCCTCCGAATCTGTTGTGCGGAAATTTATGACTGAGCAATTAAAAATGCAACCGGAAACAACTGAGCGCATCACTTTCTCTCACGTTCACAGAATGGGGAAGGTCTCTGAGGGTAGGCCAAGAGCCATTGTGGCCAGATTTGAACACTATAAAGACAAAGAACTTGTTAAAAGCAAAGGCCGGGAACTCAGAAATACATCCTTTGGAATGAATGATCACTTTCCTCCTGAGATCAATGCAAGAAGGAAAATTCTATACCCAATTATGAAGCAGCACCGGGGACAAGATGCACGTACCGCACTGGTTGTTGACAAGTTGTACATAAATAACCAGCTGTACAGGGACTCAAAGGTCACTCCATGGTTGTTCTAGATTTGTTACGGTCTGATGGGTTGTTAAGCCCTGGACTCATGATGCCTTCTATGAACATTTTAACATAAATATGATGGACCTTCAGTTACCAACTAAAGGATTGCACTTGGCCCATATCAATGTGTGTAGTCTTCCAAACAAAGTACATGAGGTGCTTAGTCTGTTGAACCATAACAATGTCCACATCTTAGCTGTTACTGAAACCCACTTGGATGCATCCATAGAGAACGGTCAAATACATATAGATGGATACAGCTTAATAAGGAGAGACAGAAACAGGCATGGAGGGGGCGTCGCTCTATATATACAGAGTCATATTCATTTCCACAGTCGTGATGATTTACATGTCAATCAAATGGAAGCAATTTGGGTGCAGGTGCAACTGCCACACCAGTCACCCTTGTTAGTCGGCTGTGTCTATAGGCCTCCGAGTGCTAATGCAGCCTATCTGACTGACCTATGTGTTAGTATTGACCGAGCAACGGATGAAAACAAAGAGGTTTATCTACTTGGAGATTTTAATATTAACTGGAAGGATGAAACTAATGCAAATAGGTCAAGATTGGCTAATTTTGCTATCTCCTGCAATATGACACAAATGGTGGATAGAGCAACAAGATTGTCCTCTCGGAGAGGAATATGTGTGGAGACATGTATTGATCTGATTTTTTGTAACACACCAGAACAGAGCTCTAAAGCGAATTCCTTTCCAGTTGGCTGGTCAGATCATAACATAACAACAATCACTAAATGTACTAAAGTTCCCAAGAAACCACCTCGTGTCACAATAAAAAGAAGTTTTAAACATTTTAATAAGGAAGCATTTGAAAGTGAATTGGCAGCCACACCATGGGAGATAATATATTTAGAGGACAGTCTTGACCATGCGACTGAATGCTTCATGAAACTATTAACTGATGTAATGGACCATCATGCCCCGTTGAGGAAACGAACAATAAGAGCATGTTCCTCTCCTTGGATAGATGATGAACTGATGGCAATATTCAAGGAGAGAAATGAAGCCAAAGTAACTGCCTCCCAGACAAAACAGGAATCAGACAAAGAGATTTATAGAAGGTTGCGCAATCATGCACTTAATATGAATCGTAGGAAAAAGGCCTTATTTTATGAAAATGCTTTTAGCAAATGTAAATATGACTCAAAAGCAACTTGGAACACTGTTAAGGGTTTGCTAGGGACTTCTTCATCAGTATACCCAACCAATGTGGAAACTAACGGGAATATATTGACCAAGCCAGTAGAGATTGCAAATCACTTTGCAGATTTTTTCCAGAACAAAATCAACGATTTAAGGTTGAAAGTTAAATCTACAGCATCTGAACACAATATTACAAAATTGATAAAGGAAAACATTATGTGCGATAAATCTTGCTCATTTACTCCAACACCAGTGACAACCAATGACGTTCTTAAGCTTTTACGATCACTGACTAATGGGAAATCTGCTGGCTATGATTTTATTGACAATGCTTTGCTCAGAGATGCTGCTTCCCAGATTGCTTGCCCGCTTACATACTTGTTCAATTGGTCACTAGAAGCAGGGCATTTTCCAAAGGTATGGAAACAAGCTAAAGTGTGTCCATTACCTAAAGACAAGAAAAAAACAATTACGACAGACAATAGTCGACCTATTAGTGTCTTACCAGCTCTTAGTAAAATTTTGGAAAGTATAATGAGCAGTCAAATATGGGACTATATGGAGAGCAACAACCTTCTCTCTCCAAATCAACATGCTTATCGTAAAGACCATTCTACTGCAACTGCTTTAATAGAGATGAGTGATAACTGGCTTGATCAATTAGACAAAGGTAAAACTGTTGGTGTTGTATTCTTAGATTTCAGTGCAGCATTTGATCTAGTAGACCATGAGATATTATTAATGAAACTCTCCCAATATAATTTTGATCAGAAATCCATCAAGTGGATGAGATCCTATCTGACCGAGAGAACACAGACAGTCTATACTAATGGTGCATTTTCAACACCTCGTCAGCTTCAATGTGGAGTGCCACAGGGAAGCTGTTTGGGTCCATTGTTGTATATACTATATATAAATGACATATCTCATGTACTGTCTAAATCAGGAGCCACCATATTTGCAGACGACATAACAGTGTATGTCCCAGGAAAGTCAAACAGTGAAATAGAAGAAGCTTTGAACTTGGATTTGGAAAGAGTCATAGAGTGGGTCAGGATGAATAAGCTGGTACTTAACACGAGGAAAACCAAAGTAATGGTAGTTGGGTCTAGAAGAAAAAAGATACAGGAGTCCCCTCTACAACTCACTGCAGACGGAGTAAATATAGAGCAGGTGAAGGAGAACAAACTACTTGGAATACAGCTGGATGAATGTTTGTCATGGACATCTCATATTTCCCATTTATGCAAGAAGATTACTGGAACTGCATGTATGATACGTAGAGTGTCAAAATATCTCCCAGTGTATATATTAAAACAAGTAGCACATGCACTTATAGGAAGCCAAATGTCATATTGTGCAGAGGTTTGGGGAAGCGCTAGAAAGGGAGAGATTAAGAGGCTTCAGATAGCGCAAAATAAAGCAGCTAGAATTATATTAAAATGTTCATATGATACTCCAATTGTTGAGCGTCATAATGCCCTCTGCTGGTCATCAGTTAGAGATACAATTGATAGGTCTTCTCTCAATTTATTTTATAATATGCAAATAAAGAGAAGGCCAAAAGTGATTATTGACAGGTTTCACTTGGTGAGGAACAGACATTCAATTAATACTAGAACTGCATTGTCATCTGACTATGTCACTCCAAACTTTAAGCACTTAAGCGGTCAACGTAAATTCTCCTATCGTGCAATAACTTTGTGGAATAGGCTACCGGCATCTATCAGAATTGTATCTAGAAGAGATTTTAGGAAGTATGTTAAGACCTTTTTAGATGGGCATTGGGACTAATTACTGTAGGATGGTATAGGGTAGGTTTATATCAGGAAATTAGATAAGGTGTTTGTATATCTTTTTGTATTTTTGTATTTTTATTATATTGTACAACTGTGTACAAGGAAATGTATTGATATGTTGTAACGTAATGTTGTAGGGTATGTTGTTATGTTTTATGGTATTTGATATGATGTGTTGTATGTTTAATGTGTCAGGACTCTTGGAAGAGTAGCCTTTGGCTAAAAGAGATCCTAATAAAAACTCAAACTCAAACTCTAGACCTACAGTAGTCTGAAATGAACTATTTCATGCCATTGTTTCCACGGGGACAACATGTCGGGTAAGCAGTTAAAGAGATACTCAATACACACTGTGATATCCACTCCAACAAGACTTGCTTACTTGACGCCACTTTTTCAATAAAAACACATTTATGCAATGACTTTACAAAATGTATATTTATGTTGCATCATTTAGCCTGTGCTGTGCTGTGCATGAGCAGCAGCTAAAAGTTATAAAACTAAGCCTGAGCCTTCATTGTTGTGAAAGTCTAGTGAGTGTGCTGCGGGGGTGTTCGACTTGTTGACGCCTCGCCTTACTGTGCTCGCCTGCTCTCGTCTGCTTTCCAGGCGAGGCGGCAGTCAACTCAAATGAGCCTATTTCACCGATAGTTACAGGTGAGCTTACAACCTTTATCTGAAGGTAGTAGAAGTATATGGATGCATCGGGACCACTGGGGGAGCGAGCCAACACCAGTCAAAGCTGTCGGGGTACCCCCCCCCACGGCCCACGCAGGACACTAAACCCGGAAAAGACACACAGCAGACATGCTGTGTATTTCTGATATCGTTTTGTTTAATCCTGGCTTCTTCTGACGTGAATAGATCAATAAAATGTTTTCCAGGTATTCCTAGGCTGCAAACTTGTTTTAACATGCAAATCGGAGTGATTTCTGATGAAAATAAAGTAACGTTATGTTATGTCAGACTGTTCTCATCCCCATCCCAAAGCCGTCGCCTCTGCCATGCAGTGCTGGGGAGCACTGCTGCTCGGCTGCGCGCGCCCCCGCAGCCCGGAGCTTGCGGCTCGTGCATGAGCATACCATAGGGGAGGCAGCCATCAGCGCCTGACTGGCCGGGAGAGAGTGCTTCCAAGTCGGACTGATAATATAAACAACATAATTTGAGCTTATCCAGGTAAGATATTAATAAAATATTGACACATTCAGCGGAAAACTAACTATAATTAACACGTTCACTGCCAATGACGTGTTGATACGTCAAAAAAATATCCAACGGTTGACTGCCAATGACGAGTTGATACGTCAAAAAAAAAAAAAAAAAAATTGACGGTGGGATGTGCATCTAACCCTTTTACATCTTCTATATAAATATGGGAGCCACCGAACGTGTACAACCCATTCCACCGACCCACTAAGTGGCGACAGTGCTCTCCAGACTAGAAAAAGCCGAGCCAAAACTGCAGGGGAACGCGCGATGAAACCATTCTCATACTGTAAAATGGATTGGCGAAAACGCTTTCGTTTTCGCGCTGGTTGCTGGCGGTGGGGGATTGCAAATTTGCATAATAGATTATGGGTGCAACATACTTTGAAACACGCAGCATAAATAAGACCAGAATCGCAAAAGCTTCATCAAAGCTCTCAACCGAAACCCCAAGAAACGAGCGAGCCCATCCAGACTTGCCCAGCGGCCGCCAGCAGACAGGAGCAGCAGCAGCAGCAGCAGAAACGAGCTTGTGACACGCCCGCTGCAGCCAAGAAGAACACACATGGAGGGAGGAGTTTGAAGGAGAGGGGGGTTTCCTGCTATTATGGAGGAAATTACTGTTCAAAACTATTGTTTAGATGTCTGACGTCTTACTGATGCCAAAAATGAATGGTTAAAGTGACTGTTCTATCGAATTTCACAAAAAGCTATTTATCTCAGTTTAAATTTTCAGACGCTGAAACCATGCTGTATTCAAGTGCTAATGCCTACATAACTACTAACTCTACAAACTAACTCTTTTAGACAGAGAAAGCACACATTCTATTAGTTCTTTTGAGATATTTTGTGTTCACAAAATCTTAGCAGAAAATAATCCTCGGGTCTTGAAAGATGAGCCAGAATCCTCAAAAAAACCCTTTGGCAGAAGCTACCTACAGTAAAAAAAAACGGCTGGCAGTGAATGTGTTAAGACATGTCCCAACTTTGACGACGTTTGGTTCAGTATTTTAAGAGCAAACAGGTTTTTTAACTTCCTGAAAAGTTGCTGTTTTGGAGATTCGTGGTCCTGCCACGACAACAACGAAATACTACAAAGAGATACTCAACACTTTTTCCTGTTGAAAATCAATACTGTATTGGAAATTAGCTGTGTTCTTGATGAATCCAGGTCAAAGTCCTGACATTTACTGTAAAACTGAGTAATTCCTCATCTCTTCTCACATGCCTATGCAAACAGACTGACATTTATATATTTTTAAAAACAAACACAACCTAGGCTATCTGATGTACTCTAAAACTAAACCTAGACTACTAAATACTACAATTTACACTATGCAGTGTAATCAAAATGTTCCACAAATCTCTCTCTCTCTCTATTCACCAATTCTCCACACTCCATAGTCCCAGCATGGTGTGCAGCCACTTTTATAAACTTTGGCTGGGAGGGGCCTAGGCACGAGAGATGGGCGGGCTGGGTTTGGCGACGTCACTGATCAAGCTACGTCACTGATCAAGAGCTCAGCCAATAGAAAGGGAGGAAAATTGGGAGTCTACAGCTGGCCCTTTTGCCTTTTTGGTTTGCATGGAACTGCATGGGTATGTGAAAAGAGATGAGGAATAACTCAGATTTACAGTAAATGTCAGGACTTTGACATGGATTCCTCAAGAACACAGCTAATTTCCAATATATATTGATTTTCAGCAGAAGAAAGTGGAAAAAGTGTTGAGTATCTCTTTAACACGTTCACTGCCGTGGACGAGATATCTCGTCAAGCAGAAACCAACGGTTGACTGCCGTGGACGAGATATCTCGTCCAAAAAAAAAATATTATTTTTTTGACGGTGGGATGTCGATCAACCCCTTTTACATCTCCTATTAAAATATGGGAGGTATTGAATGTGTATAATCTATTTTACCGACCCACTAAGTGGCGACAGTGCTCTCCAGACGAGAGAAAGCCAAGAAAAAACAGCCGCGTGAGGAAGCCATTCTCATGAAAATGGATTGGCGAAAACGCTTTCGCTTTCGCGCAGGGAGCTGGCGGTGGGGGGTTGCAAATTTGCATAATAGATTACGGGTGAAACACACTTTGAAACACGCAGCATAAATAAGACAAGAATCGCAAAAGCTTCATCAAAGCTCTCAACCGAAACCCCAAGAAACGAGCGAGCCCATCCAGACTCGCCCGACGAGGCAGCACAGACAGCAACTCGCTTGTCACACACCCGCTGCAGCCACGGAGGGAAGAGGAGAACACACACGGAGGGAGGAGTTTGAAGGAGAGGGGGGTTTCCTGCTGTTATGGAGGAAATTACTGTTCAAAACTATTGTTTAGATGTCTGACGTCTTACTGATGCCAAAAATAAATGGTTAAAGTGACTGTTCTATCGAATTTCACAAAAAGGCATTTTTCTCACCTTTCATTTTCAGACGCTGAAACCATGCTGTATTCAACTGCTAATACCTACATAACTACTAACTCTACAAACTAACTCTTTTAGACAGAGAAAGCACACATTCTATTAGTTCTTTTGAGATATTTTGTGTTCACAAAATCCTAACAGAAAAGAATCCTCGGCTCTTGAAAGATGAGCCAGAATCCTAAAAAAAAAACCTTGGCAGAAGCTACCTACAGTATTGAAAAAACGGCTGGCAGTGAATGTGTTAACTCATTGAGTGCCAGCCACTTTTGGAGAACGGACGCTCCCAGTGCCAGAGTTTCAGAGCATTTTCAGTGATTTCTCGAGGCCCACAGAATATTGTGTGATATTCCAAAAAGGTTCATAGTGTCTATACTTTACTTAGATTGATAGGTTTTCTTTTATATCAGACACAGGTTTGTGTTCCTACCTGACATGTTTCGACGGTAATACTTCCGTCTTCTTCAGAGGTGTCACTAGATGGTGTGTGACGTGTCTTTAACAGCTGATGTTGTTTACAGAGGCGTGATCGTCCTGTCAGATTTGACAGGACGACCACGCCCCTCGCTGTCATTTCGCCGTTTGAGAACGCTGCTCCAGGTGGTGGAAAGCATGTAAGCCCCCTCGTCCCGGTTCATCGTCGTTTGCGCCCGCTTCCTGATCTCCACTGCCTCCATAATCCAGCGCTGGTGTTTGTTGTCCTGGGTGCGGATGACTTTGGCCTTATCCCAGTCCATAATGCTTTCCACCACCTGGAGCAGCGTTCTCAAACGGCGAAATGACAGCGAGGGGCGTGGTCGTCCTGTCAAATCTGACAGGACGATCACGCCTCTGTAAACAACATCAGCTGTTAAAGACACGTCACACACCATCTAGTGACACCTCTGAAGAAGACGGAAGTATTAGCGTCGAAACATGTCAGGTAGGAACACAAACCTGTGTCTGATATAAAAGAAAACCTATCAATTGTGTGATATTACTATGTAAACAATGAACACGCAAAAAGAACGATGAGACTCTTTTCTATCATCAGCAAAAACAGGTTTATTGATATATTGATATCATTTTCCGTTCTTTAGTTATCAGCCGGAGAAGATAGCTTGATTTAACAAAAAAGAGCAGTTTTTTTCTAGAAGCTGAGATAATGGCCCTTTTGTGAAATTAAACATTTCAAACACATCACTGACTCTGAAGCTAATTTTCTGATGTAGTCACACCTCAAAAATAATTTCCTTCAATAAAACAGTGAAGGCCAGGGAATTTTGTTTGGCAGAATAATATTTTTAGCTGCAACCAGCAGCGCTGGCCCCTGCGTGCGCTGGTTGCAGCTTCTTGCTGATCTTGATTTGCTGCTGGTGGGCATCGGATATTCTGGCTTGCGTTTGCCAACCCTGTCCTGCTGCCTGGGTCTGTCTGGGTCAGTGTTGTGTGCTGCTCTGCGTGCCCCCCCCCCCCCCCCCCCCCCCCGGCCCCGCCTCAACTGCACACTCCTCCTGTATGGGAGGTGGCTCTCTGCTGAGTTTGCTCTGTCTGCACTGTGAAGGGTGCGCGTCGGCGACATCCAGCTTTTTCCGCGTGTGTTTGTCACCGGCTACTACTGTATGCTTCCAGTTGAGAATAATAACGGCTGATCATGCGAATGGGCTGTGCAGCGGACATGGAGGAGCTCAATTGTGGGAGCAGATTGGCTGCTGCCTGCTGCAGGCACATCTAACGTTAAAACGCTTCATGCATATCGATGCATACGGATGCGATGCGATTTCCGTTTCCCCAACGACTTATTCTCTGTTTTTCTCTGCCTTTCTGTTAACCTGGAGAGCACTGTCGCACCTAAGGGTTCTGTAAAATAGGTTATAGACCTCCAATAGCTATAATATTTGTACAGGAGAGGCAGAAGGCTTTGATCGACGCCCCACCGTCAAAAAACGCAATTGACGAACATGTCCGTCCTTGGCACTCTACGTTACTATTTGAAATGACGAACATGTCCGTCCATGGCACTCAATGAGTTAAGAAGGAATGAAAATAGTAAAAAAAAAAAAATGGGAATACCTACTACTGCTTTTATGTGAACTATTAAGTGTCTCTGGCCTCACCTTCCTCTTACTGGCAGAATGGTATTCACAAGGTGTCAGGACCTCCTCCTCCTGTCGAGCTGAGCAGCAGACTGCTCTCTCGGTCCCAGGCTCCTCAGGTCCTCCCTAAAAGTGACAGCACTTCCACCGTTTGACTTGAGGGAATTATTATTATTTGGCACAAACGCCCCCTTGGACTGAAGGATGAACTGAATAGATTTTGGTGGTCAAACGCCAAGGTCACTGTGACCTCATGTCTGTCCCATTCCCATGAACACAATATCTCAGGAATGCCTGGAGATAATGTAATTTCACCTGGCACAAACACCCACTTGGACTCACAGGCTGGTCCCTCAAATTGCCAAGACTGCTTTTCAACACAACTGCTAATAACTTTCAAGCTACGTAGCTTGCTAACCTTATCGGTGTTTCCAACCGAGCGGCGTCACTGTAACTACCTGCGCCCCTACCAGTCACAGTGAGGATTCAGCAGACAGACATGCAGACAGACATGACATGCAGACAGTCAATGCAATGTGGCTGTGCTGTGATCACTGAAATCAAAAGAGGTCACGCATAAATGACACAGGCTGATTGGTCCAGGATTATGTGAGATTAGCTGCGGAGAGAGACAGAGTTGATGTACACTTACCACATATTCTTTGACCAGTGTATCCAGGTCTTCATTGATGTAGACACTAAGGACCCTCAGGACACAATCCTGTTTTGTGTATATGTCTTGATTCTGAAACAAGCACACAACAACATCCCAAAGAATTACATCACAATTGCTCAAGTGACATCACTAACGACATCACAATCGTGATACAAACCACCGCCCGCTTCGCCAATTTTAACGAAGATAAAATCACTGTTGGCTTGCAAGTCGATTCGTTTTTTCTAGAAAAGACAGGAGGAGAAGGAATGAGGGGGTGGTGAAGAAGTAGAAAAAAACACTTACATTAGCTGTCTGTGCCATTATGGTGCCGATTGTCTTTCCTGCAGATCCTCCTTTGGCACGGAAAACCTTTATCAGGTCATCAGAAATAAAGATTTTAGTGAACATTTAGTGAACGTTTTAGTTTAGAGGGGTTGTTTTCAAACATGCTTTAGGTTGAGAATGTCATTTGTGAGCATGTGCTTAGGTATAAATTAAGTACCCAGTTCACAGATCACAGACTGGAAGAGGTCAGGTCAGTGGGGTGGCTGCAGGGACAGGGAAGTCTGCTGACATCATTCTATGTTGGAGCAATATGGAGAGAGATATTAGAAGATGGAGACAGAGAAGAGAAGGGGGCATGTAAATTACATGAGGAGAGGGATCACATCTAATTGTCTCAATGAACAATTGGAAACATTTGAAATTTAAAACTATATACTCACTGTGTGTGCTGTCAGCTCGCAGGCAGCAGCAGGTCAGGTCACAGACAGCAGGTCAATGGGCTGACTGCAGGGACATGGAGGTCAGCTGACATTAAATGCTGAAACAATCTGGAGAGATATTGGAGGCAGGAGACAGAGAGAAGAAGAGATGACAGGCACTATAATTAGAAACTAACATTACAAACAAAGACCTAACAACTAAGATTCAACATAATTTTGCCATAGTGAGTAATCATAGTGGATTCTCGGTTTATCCGTTGGCCTGCGCTCGCTCACTCCCAGGCATTATAACAGACAACAGATAAATCAAGAGCCTACACTAAAACGCGTTCCAAGTGTTGATAATCTTAATATGCATGATCAGAAGGTGTGTTAAAACCATGGTTAAAACAGGACTGATTTGGTGCTGTCTGTCGCAACAGGACGCGCGCTCCATGACTGTGTACATAACATTACGTTTACGTCTTTTCCAATGTGCGGAGTTGAACGTTACAGAGCAGGGTCTCGGTCTAAAATACTCCCACACTTTAGATGACCGTGCTTGTCCTGTAGCTTGTCCTGACCCTGTCGCTTAGGAGTTGGGAAAGGGAATAACAAATCCATGTGATAGACGGAGCCAACTTCACTCTACCAGTCGGGAATAACAACTCCACTTTCACTAGTCGCTTCCGCTAATGCGACAACAATATGACTTCCGGTCAGATTAAAAGCCATTTTCCATCCAAGTACCACTACATACCAAACAATATTTCCCACGGACCACTTCCACTGCGTCTGCCAATCCCCCCCCCCCCCCCCCCCAAGCTTCAACCCCAAGCTTCAACTATATTTCAAGAAAAGTGGCAGCAATGTGGAAGCTAGTGTAGAGGTGAGTGACTAAGCTAAAAAAAATAAACATAACAGCACAAATATTTGACAAAATCTCTACATAATTATACAGTATTTACCCTAATGAGACAATATATATGGTTAAAACTGACTAATGACATCACAACAGTCATCCAAAATTTAAAATGAGATACTCAGAATTGTGTCTACCAAATTATATGCTTTTATCACAAAATGCACAATTGTTATGGAATGTTTTAGCTAAGCTGCACGATAAGGGGGGAATCAAACGCATGTGCACGCTCTCCACTGGCTATGTCTATTGTCTAGTGATAGACATGCTATCTTTTCCTATACAACAACGATTTAACAGTTAGCAGAGCCCCCTTACTGCCAAATTAGCATGCCATGGTTTGCCTACTTTGATCAGACAGTGCAGCTAGCTCTTCTGGGGGGAGTAATGTTGAACAACGTTACGCGCTAATTTGCATATCAATATGCGCTAATTAACACATTGAGTGCCAGCGACGCCATATGGCGTCATTAGAAATTTACCGTAGGCTGCCAGCGACGCCAAATGGCGTCAGTAACTCGAAATTGTTTTTTTGACGGGGGGGTGTCGATCTATGCCTCTTACATCGCCTCTTACAATATGATAGCTATTGAATGTGTCTAACCTATTTTACAGAACCCTTAGGTGGCGACAGCGCTCTCCAGATGAGAGAACGTGGAGTGAAACACACAGAAGAAGTCCCCATGTCGTTGGGGAAAAGCAGGAAATCGCATCGCATCCGTCCGTATGCAGCTGCTTCATTGAAGCATAACGTTTAGCTGTGCCCCTGCAGCAGCCAATCTGCTATCACAATTGAGCACCTCGGTGTCCGCTGCAACAGCCTCCGTGTCCGCTGCAACACCCATTCGCATGATCAGCCGTGGATTTGTTATTATTCTCAACTCGAAGCATGGGAGCTGGTACACGCGGCTGTAAAAAAGCTGGATCTAGCGGACTTTTTCAGTGCTGCGCACACGCAAAGCAAAGAGCCGAGCAGAGCAGAGAGACACTCCTCCCACAACGGGGGGGGGGGGGGGAGGAGGAGGGGGGGAGGTGGGGCACGCAGAGCAGCATACACTTCACCCAGACAGACCCAGACATCAGAAAATTAGCTTCAGAGTCAGTGATGTGCTTGAAATGTTTAATTTCACAAAAGGCTCATTATCTCAGCTCGTAGAAAAAAAGGGATGTTTTTGCTTCAATCAAGCTATCTTCTCCGGCTCATAACTAAAGAACGGAAAATGGGATCAATAAACTTTTTTTTGCAGGTGATAGAAGAGAGTCTCATCGTTATTTGTGCGTGTTCAGTGTTTACATAGTAATTATTAAAGAAATTATATGACTGTTTTAAAATGCATTGCGGCCTATGTGGCACAGCAAGCAACCTTTTGCCCAAGGGCCGTGGCACTCAAAGTGTTAAGTAACTACTAACGACTCTGACTGCTCAATGCTCACCTCACAGTTTCATTGATCATGAGTGGGTTGAACGATTGTGTGGACTGTGGAGGACCACGACACTGAGGACATGATATGACAGAGGACAAGTAGCTAATAGGCAGCTAACATTAGCGCCATGCTAAAGTTAGCTAAAAACAGAAATGTAGGGCTAACCAGATATGATGGAACATGACCTAACGTTACAGCATTATTCTTACCTTGTTAGTGAGTTCCTGGGGAGACTGCAATGCTGGGAAAAACTTTAAATTGACAGAAATAGCCCTCCTACAGTGGTACCGTTGCTGCAGCAGGCTGAAAGGCGCAATTCTGAAACTTCCGGGTATGTTCAAGGGTTTTGCAATGATCGCCTTCAAAATAAAAGCGCAGTTTGTTTGTAACTTTCGGAAATGGTAAAAACGGGGGAATATGAGACAACATAAGCACACATGTTCATTGGGATCATTCTACTAAACTTTAACCGAAACTATACTTTGACAGATATTTAAAACAATTCTGAAAAGCGAAAAACTTAACTTGTTTATTTTATTTTGAAGGGAAGACAAGTAGTGGATTAGTCCAACTAAATTCAATAAAATATGGCTTAAAGAGTGTGTATGTAAATCTATAAAAAGTGACTAACATTATATACATGCACACCCTAAAGGAAATAATGCACAATATCTTGTATTTTGAACAATGCTGTTTAATTGAGGTATTAAGATTTACCATGTAGAGATAAGAACATAGATTTCATTGTTATACGACAGACATAAATTGTGTTAGATTTACATCTTCCCAAAATAATCAGTCTGCAGAGAGGCTAGAAGTAGGACCAACATTCCTTTATAACTGGGAACTGGTAATTACGAGTTCAAAGGTCATGAGCTGGGACGATGACGTCACCAGAGCTGGTATTTCCCATTCCAAACTCGTAGGAGCCTCAGCAGCCCCAACCTCAAAAATCCAAGATGGCTGCGCCGCGCAACAACAGATTTATGACATCACTGACGATGTCACAGTGGGATTTATGACATCACTGATGATGTCACAGTGGGATTTCATCAGTGGGATTTATGACACACTGATAATGTCACAGTGGGTGTATGACATCACTCATGATGTCACAGTGGGATTTCATCAGTGAGATTTATGAGGGATTTATGACATAATTGATGATGTCACAGTATGATTTATGACATCACTGGGATTGATGACATCACTGATGTCACAGTGTGATTTATGACATCACTTATGATGTCTGTGAGGAAGCTTGTGTGCTTGCCTCGGGTGATGTGTGAAGTGTGCTGGATCGTAGAACCACAGAGATGTCGGTCCTCGGACGCGGTTGAAGGAATACCACTCGTGACCAGGACCTGGCTGGTTGTAAGGCAGCCAGTGACCGGGACCTGGCTGGTTGTAAGGCAGCCAGTGACCAAGAGTGATCGATCAGAACCACAGAGGTGTCGGTCCTCTGATTCGGTCGTGGGAAGGGAAGACATTATGAAGAAGAGGAAGGAAGAATACAGCGTCACAGAACACCTTGTTATATACACCCTCGTTGGTGATGTCACAGCGTCCAGGGAGCTATGACATCATCGGTGACCCCGTAAAGTCCCATCTGCCATCACAGTCAGCCCAGACCGCCTGACATCGGCGATGACCTCACAGGTGAACTCTGACGTCATCATTGATGATGTCACGGCGGTGTCATCGTCATTATGTCGTTGGCGCGTTGGTTCGTGGGCGTCAATTGCCCCAAGAACAGGCCTAGTGGTGGGCCATTATGGACCCTTTTCTACAATGTCAGTGGTATTATGAGGGATTTATGACATCACTGATGATGTCACAGTGGCATTTATGACATCACTGATGATGCCACAGTGTGATTTATGACATCACTTATGATGTCACAGTGGGATTTCATCAGTGGGATTTATGACACACTGATAATGTCACAGTGGCATTTATGACATCACTGATGATGTCACAGTGGGATTTATGACATCACTGGGATTGATGACATCACTGATGTCACAGTGTGATTTATGACATCACTTATGATGTCAGTGGTATTATGAGGGATTTATGACATCACTGATGATGTCACAGTATGATTTATGACATCACTGGGATTGATGACATCACTGATGTCACAGTGTGATTTATGACATCACTTATGATGTCAGTGGTATTATGAGAGATTTATGACATCACTGATGATGTCACAGTGGCATTTATGACATCACTGATGATGTCAGAGTGGGATGTATTACATCACAGTGGGACAGAGAAACAGAGAGACACAGACAGACAGACAGAGCCCTAGCTCCCATTTATATGAGAGGGGGACCTCATGGAGGGCAAGTGCATAGTCATAGCGCCACCTACTGGCAACACAAAAAGCACTTCTCGACCAAATTACGCATCGTTAGAGTGGTCACATGGCTATGGTAAAAAAAATAAAAAAAAATAAAAAACCTAAGTACTTTTCCTATGTAAAAATAAAAAATGGTTTTCAAGGATAGTACCAGTCGACTCCAAATGACCTGAAACGCACTCCTATCACATCCCCTTTTTTTTGGCTCAAACACTTGGTAAAAAAAAAAAAAAAAAACTATCTCCGGAACGGAAGGTCGCACAGAAATGGGACTGACACCGTTGGATTCCTCGTCGAAAAGTACGTCGCGAGTGCCCCGCCCCTTCCCGAAAAAACGCTTCCTTAGGGTACTTTAGGGCACATATGTAGATTTACATGAAATCGCGATTTCCTCCCTAACCGGAAGTCTGACCGGGAAATAAAAAAGTTTCACCCGACGTACTTTTTCAAGACGGTTCGAATGAGCCCTTGCTCGAGTCTCTCCGACAACGGGAAGTGGTCGAAAAGGGACCCTAAAGTTCCCATGTTTGACCAAAAAACTTTAAATGGCTGTATCTCGGGAAGGAAACGTCGTAGAGAGTCGCGGTTGGTTGCGTTGGATTCCTCGTCTAATTGTCTATCGGAATGAAAAAAAAAAAAAAAACACCAAGTACTTCAAAAGTTCCAAATCGCATGAAACGTGCTCCTAACACAACCCCACAAAAAAAACCTAAAAACCCATACATTCAAACAGTGTTGAAATCGGGCTATATTCTCCAAAACGTTGGTCTTCTATCCGTTTTTCACCCTAGTGCTATGATGACATCATCACTGTCATCACTGATGACATCATCGTCAGTCATTACACAACACATTTTTTGTGTCATTTTCTGACATCTGTTTTAAGAGTGTACAAATGGATTTACCGTATAGATGAATTACAGTAAATATATAGTATACATATTTTACAGGATCTTACTAAACATATTACAGTAAGATACTGTTCAAATTACAAATGGATTTACAGTATAGATGAATTACAGTAAATATACTGTATACTCATTTTACATTATCTTACTAAACATATTACAGTAAGATACTGTTCAAAGTACAAGTGGATTTACAGTAGAGATTAATCACAGTAATTATACTTTATACACACTTTACAGTATCTTACTAAACATATTACAGTAAGATACTGTTCAAATACAAGTTGATTTACAGGAGAGATTAATTACAGTAATTATACTGTATACACATTTTACAGTATTTTACTAAACATATTACAGTAAGATACTGTTCAAAGTACGAGTGTATTTACAGCATAGATGAATTACAGTAAACATGCTGTATACACATTTTACAGGATTTCACTAAACATATTACAGTAAGATACTGTGTCACAATGTCTTCTTCTCTTGAGTTTTATGGCAGGTGGTGAATTACTGCCACCTCTGGACGATGTACACTTCTGAAAATGTATCCAAAATGACTAGATTCTAGCTATTTGAATCACAGCTAGCCATATTTGAACCATATTCATAAATGTTAAAAGATTCGAATGAATGCATATCTAAACCAAATGCCTATATTTTAACTATTTGAATTACAGCTAGCCATATTTAAACCATATTCATAATTTTTAACTGATTCAGTTTAATTAATCTCAGAAAAAACAGATTTATTTAGATTCTAGGGATTTTGAATACATACATTTTATGATTATGATTATTTGAATAAAATCTAATAGATGCAAATAACTAATAATTAACTACACCATGATTATTTCTGTGAGTGATACAAGCTCCAACCGAAATTGGAGCGCCAGGACCTCCAGGGAAATTGATTGATAGTGAGGGCTTCTGACTGATGGAAGGTGTCAGGCTGTACAACCCTGAGACCTTCCATCAGACGCTGTTGGGGCGGAAAGTCACCCTAACGGAGAGGGAGCCCTAATGGTGAATGGAAAGGATAGCCAAACGGCACGAGGGCTGCAAAACTTCCCTCAGTGGAATTGGAGCTTAAAAAGGAAGTTTGTGATTCGTTTACTGCACTTCTCCAATGACCAGATTGTGCATAATTTTACGCTTAAAAGGCGTGGTTATAATGCTTAAGTCCGCCTGTAGCGCCGACACCAAAATATCGAGTGGGCTGGTCCACGCCCACTAATCTGTGCTGCACTGGACGCAGTTTATAGGCCGATGCAACGATAGAGCCTATAGTCTTGTATATTTAAACTAAATACATATCTTTATATATATGGTAGCAAGATATAAAGGCATTTAAAATTATTCATATATATTTAATATATGTACGGTACATATGCATATCTTAATATTGATATTTCATATATGTTTAAAACATTTATATTGCATATAAAGATCAAATATATCTCTTAACATATATGATCAAAACATATGATGCCATCTATAAATTATTCATATATATATATTCAATATATGTACATATACATACCGTAATATGTGTATGTCATATAAGCTCAACACCTATATCTTGCATATATAAATTAAATATATATGATTACATATATTGGTGGCAACATATAACACCATTTAAAAATTCACCGTACATAGTTTTGTAATATATGTACATATGTATATCTTAATATTGGTATTTCATATATGTGTTTAACATTTATAATGCATATGAAGATCAAATATATATCTTAACATATATGGTCAAAACATATGATGCCATGTATAAATTATCCGTAAATGCATATTCAATGTATGGCTATTTACAAATCTTAATATGTGTATGTCATATAAGCAGAACACCTATATCCTACAGATATAAATTAAATATATATGATTACATATATGGCGGCAACATATAACGTACATTTAAAAATTAACCGTATATAGTTTTGTAATATATGTACATATGCATATCTTAATATTGGTATTTCATATATGTTTGTAACATTTATATTGCATATAAATATCAAATATATATGTTCACATATATGATCAAAACATATGATGCCATGTATACATTATTTGTATATGTACATTTAATGTATGAACATATACAAATCTTAAAATGTGTATGTCATATAAGCGGAACACCTATATCTTACATATATAAACTAAATATATATGATTACATATATGGCGGCAACATATAGCGTCCATTTAAAAATTTACCGTATATAGTTTTGTAATATATGTACATATGCATATCTTAATATTGGTATTTCATACATGTTTATAACATTTATATTGCATATAAATATCAAATATATATGTTCACATATATGATCAAAACATATGATGCCATGTATACATTATTTGTATATGTACATTTAATGTATGAACATATACAAATCATAAAATGTGTGGGCTCTATTCTCCCACAGGCCATCGGCGCTATTACGGGCCTTAACCGCAAAAAAACGTGCCTTGCGCCTGTTTCGGCAAGATAGCAATAGGCTTTAGGCTGCCAAATGCGCTTTAGGCCGAATGGGCGTGGCGCAGTCCCAAAGTGGGCGTGTCGGCGCTAAATACCAGCCTAGTTATATCTTGGGAGCTGGCCTACATTTAGCGCTTTGCGCTTTTGAAAAGCAGGCCTATTCTTTGCCTTCACTGCTTCTTCTCTGTCACCCTTCTCTCTCTCTCTCTCTGAGTTCCCAGCATGCATTGTGTTTCTTCATTTCGCTACTAAATAGCCACCAAATGAGCCAAAATAGATATAAAAGGTAGTTCTAAATTAATGTGTAATGGTAACACAGCCTGCCATTGTCAACATTTCAATATTGGACCAAATAAAACCTCGAAATGAAAACACCACCCTATGTGAAACATATATGTCCTCCTGGGCATATATATACCCCTTGTCGAGTTAACGTGATTTAGAGAAGTAACAGCGGAACGCGCTTCGGAACGCGCTTCTAATGGCATCTGCTATACTGTGATGTTCCTCCAATAACTTGGCCCTATTTCACATTTAGTTTTACAATAAAAACACATTTATGCAATGACTTGACATAATGTAGGGTATATTTATGTGCATCATCCTTCCTGCAGCAGGCGAGAGAAAATGATATCTTTCTGGACAAACTTTCACCAATCTAATAGGCTATATTTTTCTAGCTGATGCATAGAACATTATTTTCACTTTGATCTTGCTATAGTGTAGCGTATTTACATGCTTGCAGTATTGAAACTGCAGTTAGATTGGTTTGAGAAGCATAATAATATGGAATAATAGCCTATAATGCAGACAGACAGGCTGGATGAAGGGAGGGGGGGGGGGGCAGAGCGTTTGGCTTTCATCTGGTTTTGCGGGATCACTGGAATTGGAGCTAAAAAGGCAAGCGTGCGATTCGTTTATTGCACTTATCCAATGAGCATGACGGTGCATAATTTTACGCCTAAAAGGCGTGGTTGTAATGCTTTGGGCTGCATCTAGCGCCAGCAGGACGATATCAAGTGCGCCTTTCCACGCCCACTGCTTTGATCTGCGCCTGCCGCTCGGCCTAGAAACTGCGCCGATGCAACGATAGGGGCCTGTATGTCATATAAGCGGAACACCTATATCTTACATATATAAACTAAATATATATGATTACATATATGGCGGCAACATATAGCGTCCATTTAAAAATTAACCGTATATAGTTTTGTAATATATGTACATATGCATATCTTAATATTGGTATTTCATATATGTTTATAACATTTATATTGCATATAAATATCAAATATATATTTTCACATATATGATCAAAACATATGATGCCATGTATACATTAATTGTATATGTACATTTAATGTATGAACATATACAAATCTTAAAATGTGTATGTCATATAAGCGGAACACCTATATCTTACATATATAAACTAAATATATATGATTACATATATGGCGGCAACATATAGCGTCCATTTAAAAATTAACCGTATATAGTTTTGTAATATATGTACATATACATATCTTAATATTGATATTTCATATATGTTTATACCATTTATATTGCATATAAATATTAAACATATATGTTAACATGTATGGGCGAAAATATATCCGCCTTATATAAACCTATCATATATGCATATATAATATATGTACATATACAAATCTTAATACGAGTATTCCATATATGTTAAAAATATATATCTCCATATATACGGTGAATGTTTGTATTAGATAATAATATATGTCCTTTATATGTAACATATATGCCTTGATATAGGGGCATATATGCTATATATTACATTTCCGTATGGGTAGGTACGCCTGGAGAGAGGGGTACTCAGCGGCCAAGCCGCTCACACCTGCATCTCACCCAAGCCGCAGGCAGGGCTGAACGCTGCTCCCCATCTCCGCCGCTCCTCCGTCTGGACTCCTGTCAGTCAGCCATTTCTCCTCTCTGCTCTCCCGTCTCGTCCTGTACGTCTCTCCTGCTTCCCTCCTTCTCTCTGTGAAAACAAGCGTTATATTCCCCTGCCCACCCAGGCTGGCAGGTGAAGCCAATTCCGCTGATTTGGAGTGTGGCCCTCAAGTGCAGTCGGGGAATCTGATGTCCCACCAAGAAGTCACTAACATACACATAGAGGCCATTTGGCCAACCTGGCATTAACATGCGTTTTCTGCCATCAGATTGCAATCCGATTGTATTTTATCACTTGAAAGTACAGGTGTAAACACCCCCAAAACGCATTGAAGAAGGATTGCAATCTGATACTGCGGTCACGCCATCCGCACTTTGAGGAAGCGTAGTCGCGCTATCTGCACGTAAAATCCATTGAGCGTCTACTTCGCTCTGCACGGTAAAGAGTGGGTGAGCCCCTCATGGTGCCTTCAGCTACGCCTCGTACACCCAGAAACAGATACTAATGGCCACAGAGATTGTTGTAAACAGCACAGATAATGTTTTTCTTATCACTTTCCCCTGTTGAAATGCATACATCTGTCATTAAGGCTACTTTATTGTTCTTCAAGACAACATTTTTAATAATTAACTGTCAATGAGGTTGTTTGTGGTGCCATTTGTCTGTCTGTATGTCTGTTTATTTGAATTAGACAAAAACTAATATGCACATTTTCATGAAACTTGGTGGAAGGGTGAAGCATGGACAAAGGAAGAAGGCATTACATTTAGGTACAGATCTATGTCAGACTGACCTCATGGTGGCGCTATAATAGCCCTCTTTACACAGGCTGATTTTCAAAAGGCCATGAAAACTTCAAATCAATTTGTTTCCTGCAAACTCCACCAGATTCTTGCTCAGTACTCCCCACTCTACCTACCTGGTGATTTTCAAGTGGTTTTACTGCAGCATTTTGGAATAATCTAGTGGCAAAGTCATATAGCTACATTATGCATAATCTGACATAGACTGATTATCAAAAGGCCATGAAAACTTCAAATCAATTTGTTTCCTGCAAACTCCACCAGATTCTTGCTCAGTACTCCCCAGTCTACCTACCTGGTGATTGTCAAGTGGTTTTACTGCAGCATTTTGGAATAATCCAATGTCAAAGTCATATACATTACGCGTAATATGACACATTGGCTGATATTCAAAAGGCCATGAAAACTTCAAATCAATTTGTTTCCTGCAAACTCCACCAGATTCTTGCTCAGTACTCCCCAGTCTACCTACCTGGTGATTGTCAAGTGGTTTTACTGCAGCATTTTGGAATAATCCAATGTCAAAGTCATATACATTACGCGTAATATGACACATTGGCTGGTTTTCAAAAGGCCATGAAAACTTCAAATCAATTAGTTTCCTGCAAACTCCACCAGATTCTTGCTCAGTACTCCCCAGTCTACCTACCTGGTGATTGTCAAGTGGTTTTACTGCAGCATTTTGGAATAATCTAGTGGCAAAGTCATATAGCTACATTATGCATAATCTGACATAGACTGATTATCAAAAGGCCATGACAACTTCAAATCAATTTGTTTCCTGCAAACTCCACCAGATTCTTGCTCAGTACTCCCCAGTCTACCTACCTGGTGATTGTCAAGTGGTTTTACTGCAGCATTTTGGAATAATCCAATGTCAAAGTCATATACATTACGCGTAATATGACACATTGGCTGGTTTTCAAAAGGCCATGAAAACTTCAAATCAATTAGTTTCCTGCAAACTCCACCAGATTCTTGCTCAGTACTCCCCAGTCTACCTACCTGGTGATTGTCAAGTGGTTTTACTGCAGCATTTTGGAATAATCTAGTGGCAAAGTCATATAGCTACATTATGCATAATCTGACATAGACTGATTATCAAAAGGCCATGAAAACTTCAAATCAATTTGTTTCCTGCAAACTCCACCAGATTCTTGCTCAGTACTCCCCAGTCTACCTACCTGGTGATTGTCAAGTGGTTTTACTGCAGCATTTTGGAATAATCCAATGTCAAAGTCATATACATTACGCGTAATATGACACATTGGCTGATTTTCAAAAGGCCATGAAAACTTCAAATCAATTTGTTTCCTGCAAACTCCACCAGATTCTTGCTCAGTACTCCCCAGTCTACCTACCTGGTGATTGTCAAGTGGTTTTACTGCAGCATTTTGGAATAATCCAATGTCAAAGTCATATACATTACGCGTAATATGACACATTGGCTGATTTTCAAAAGGCCATGAAAACTTCAAATCAATTTGTTTCCTGCAAACTCCACCAGATTATTGCTCAGTACTCCCCAGTCTACGTACCTGGTGATTGTCAAGTGGTTTTACTGCAGCATTTTGGAATAATCTAGTGGCAAAATCATATAGCTACATTATGCATAATCTGACATAGACTGATTATCAAAAGGCCATGACAACTTCAAATCAATTTGTTTCCTGCAAACTCCACCAGATTCTTGCTCAGTACTCCCCAGTCTACCTACCTGGTGATTGTCAAGTGGTTTTACTGCAGCATTTTGGAATAATCCAATGTCAAAGTCATATACATTACGCGTAATATGACACATTGGCTGATTTTCAAAAGGCCATGAAAACTTCAAATCAATTTGTTTCCTGCAAACTCCACCAGATAGCTACATTATGCATAATCTGACATAGACTGATTATCAAAAGGCCATGACAACTTCAAATCAATTTGTTTCCTGCAAACTCCACCAGATTCTTGCTCAGTACTCCCCAGTCTACCTACCTGGTGATTGTCAAGTGGTTTTACTGCAGCATTTTGGAATAATCCAATGTCAAAGTCATATACATTACGCGTAATATGACACATTGGCTGGTTTTCAAAAGGCCATGAAAACTTCAAATCAATTAGTTTCCTGCAAACTCCACCAGATTCTTGCTCAGTACTCCCCACTCTACCTACCTGGTGATTGTCAAGTGGTTTTACTGCAGCATTTTGGAATAATCTAGTGGCAAAGTCATATAGCTACATTATGCATAATCTGACATAGACTGATTATCAAAAGGCCATGAAAACTTCAAATCAATTTGTTTCCTGCAAACTCCACCAGATTCTTGCTCAGTACTCCCCAGTCTACCTACCTGGTGATTGTCAAGTGGTTTTACTGCAGCATTTTGGAATAATCCAATGTCAAAGTCATATACATTACGCGTAATATGACACATTGGCTGATTTTCAAAAGGCCATGAAAACTTCAAATCAATTTGTTTCCTGCAAACTCCACCAGATTATTGCTCAGTACTCCCCAGTCTACGTACCTGGTGATTGTCAAGTGGTTTTACTGCAGCATTTTGGAATAATCTAGTGGCAAAGTCATATAGCTACATTATGCATAATCTGACATAGACTGATTATCAAAAGGCAATGAACACTTCAAATCAATTTGTTTCCTGCAAACTCCACCAGATTCTTGCTCAGTACTCCGCAGTTCTACACTGCGGTCAACTGAGCCGACGTTCGCGAAACCACAGTCAAGCCAGCCGACACTTGGTTTTTGATGCGTGTCTATTCGTGCCATAACGGTACTGCTGCTTCACGGGTGTTCGGAGCGGGCTAAAAAGTCGAGTGTCACAATTCAGCGATCCTTTCTCACATTTACTTTACCACACTAGATCGACATTACAACAAACAGTGTATTGAATGACTGTTGAATATGTCACAAAAGTCCTACCTTATTGAACGATCGTAGCAGGAGTTTCGCTTGGTACTATCATGTTGATGCTCTCAAAAAGATAGGGAAAAACCGGCATTTCCGGGACTGGTTTTTCAAAATAAAAACACGATTCGACTCCAGTCTAGACCACACAGATTTGGTGTTTGTTCCGACTTTCTAAGTACTGTACAATCGCATAACTCCATAATCCCACACCATGACTGACATGGTTGTGTACACTACACCCCTGGGTATACACTCTCATGAAATTAGCCATTTTCACCGTGCCATTTTGGAGAAATAGTCAAAATCTCAATACTGAATGCGAAAAATGTGTTTTTTTCGACTTCTAAGTACTGTACAATCGCATAACTCCATAATCCCACACCATGACTGACGTGGTTGTATTTGCAGGAAACAAATTGATTTGAAGTTTTCATGGCCTTTTGAAAATCAGCCAATGTGTCATATTCCGCGTAATGTATATTACTTTGACATTGGATTATTCCAAAATGCTGCAGTAAAACCACTTGACAATCACCAGGTAGGTAGACTGGGGAGTACTGAGCAAGAATCTGGTGGAGTTTGCAGGAAACAAATTGATTTGAAGTTTTCATGGCCTTTTGATAATCAGTCTATGTCAGATTATGCATAATGTAGCTATATGACTTTGCCACAAGATTATTCCAAAAATGCTGCAGTAAAACCACTTGACAATCACCAGGTAGGTAGACTGCGGAGTACTGAGCAAGAATCTGGTGGAGTTTGCAGGAAACAAATTGATTTGAAGTTGTCATGGCCTTTTGATAATCAGTCTATGTCATATTATGCATAATGTAGCTATATGACTTTGCCACCAGATTATTCCAAAATGCTGCAGTAAAACCACTTGACAATCACCAGGTAGGTAGACTGGGGAGTACTGAGCAAGAATCTGGTGGAGTTTGCAGGAAACAAATTGATTTGAAGTTTTCATGGCCTTTTGATAATCAGTCTATGTCAGATTATGCATAATGTAGCTATATGACTTTGCCACTAGATTATTCCAAAATGCTGCAGTAAAACCACTTGACAATCACCAGGTAGGTAGACTGGGGAGTACTGAGCAATAATCTGGTGGAGTTTGCAGGAAACAAATTGATTTGAAGTTGTCATGGCCTTTTGATAATCAGTCTATGTCAGATTATGCATAATGTAGCTATATGACTTTGCCACTAGATTATTCCAAAATGCTGCAGTAAAACCACTTGACAATCACCAGGTAGGTAGACTGGGGAGTACTGAGCAAGAATCTGGTGGAGTTTGCAGGAAACAAATTGATTTGAAGTTTTCATGGCCTTTTGAAAATCAGTCTATGTCAGATTATGCATAATGTAGCTATATGACTTTGCCACTAGATTATTCCAAAATGCTGCAGTAAAACCACTTGACAATCACCAGGTACGTAGACTGGGGAGTACTGAGCAAGAATCTGGTGGAGTTTGCAGGAAACAAATTGATTTGAGGTTTTCATGGCCTTTTGATAATCAGTCTATGTCAGATTATGCATAATGTAGCTATATGACTTTGCCACTAGATTATTCCAAAATGCTGCAGTAAAACCACTTGAAAATCACCAGGTAGGTAGAGTGGGGAGTACTGAGCAAGAATCTGGTGGAGTTTGCAGGAAACAAATTGATTTGAAGTTTTCATGGCCTTTTGAAAATCAGCCAATGTGTCATATTACGCGTAATGTATATGACTTTGACATTGGATTATTCCAAAATGCTGCAGTAAAACCACTTGACAATCACCAGGTAGGTAGACTGGGGAGTACTGAGCAAGAATCTGGTGGAGTTTGCAGGAAACAAATTGATTTGAAGTTTTCATGGCCTTTTGATAATCAGTCTGTCAGATTATGCATAATGTAGCTATATGACTTTGCCACTAGATTATTCCAAAAATGCTGCAGTAAAACCACTTGACAATCATCACCAGGTAGGTAGACTGGGGAGTACTGAGCAAGAATCTGGTGGAGTTTGCAGGAAACAAATTGATTTGAAGTTGTCATGGCCTTTTGATAATCAGTCTATGTCAGATTATGCATAATGTAGCTATATGACTTTGCCACAAGATTATTCCAAAAATGCTGCAGTAAAACCACTTGACAATCACCAGGTACGTAGACTGGGGAGTACTGAGCAAGAATCTGGTGGAGTTTGCAGGAAACAAATTGATTTGAAGTTTTCATGGCCTTTTGAAAATCAGCCAATGTGTCATATTATGCGTAATGTATATGACTTTGACATTGGATTATTCCAAAATGCTGCAGTAAAACCACTTGACAATCACCAGGTAGGTAGACTGGGGAGTACTGAGCAAGAATCTGGTGGAGTTTGCAGGAAACAAATTGATTTGAAGTTTTCATGGCCTTTTGATAATCAGTCTATGTCAGATTATGCATAATGTAGCTATATGACTTTGCCACTAGATTATTCCAAAATGCTGCAGTAAAACCACTTGACAATCACCAGGTACGTAGACTGGGGAGTAGTGAGCAAGAATCTGGTGGAGTTTGCAGGAAACAAATTGATTTGAAGTTTTCATGGCCTTTTGAAAATCAGCCAATGTGTCATATTACGTGTAATGTATATGACTTTGACATTGGATTATTCCAAAATGCTGCAGTAAAACCACTTGACAATCACCAGGTAGGTAGACTGGGGAGTACTGAGCAAGAATATGGTGGAGTTTGCAGGAAACAAATTGATTTGAAGTTTTCATGGCCTTTTGATAATCAGTCTATGTCAGATTATGCATAATGTAGCTATATGACTTTGCCACTAGATTATTCAAAAATGCTGCAGTAAAACCACTTGACAATCACCAGGTAGGTAGACTGGGGAGTACTGAGCAAGAATCTGGTGGAGTTTGCAGGAAACAAATTGATTTGAAGTTTTCATGGCCTTTTGATAATCAGTCTATGTCAGATTATGCATAATGTAGCTATATGACTTTGCCACTAGATTATTCCAAAATGCTGCAGTAAAACCACTTGACAATCACCAGGTACGTAGACTGGGGAGTACTGAGCAAGAATCTGGTGGAGTTTGCAGGAAACAAATTGATTTGAAGTTTTCATGGCCTTTTGAAAATCAGCCAATGTGTCATATTACGTGTAATGTATATGACTTTGACATTGGATTATTCCAAAATGCTGCAGTAAAACCACTTGACAATCACCAGGTAGGTAGACTGGGGAGTACTGAGCAAGAATATGGTGGAGTTTGCAGGAAACAAATTGATTTGAAGTTTTCATGGCCTTTTGATAATCAGTCTATGTCAGATTATGCATAATGTAGCTATATGACTTTGCCACTAGATTATTCCAAAATGCTGCAGTAAAACCACTTGACAATCACCAGGTAGGTAGACTGGGGAGTACTGAGCAAGAATCTGGTGGAGTTTGCAGGAAACAAATTGGTTTGAAGTTTTCATGGCCTTTTGAAAATCAGCCAATGTGTCATATTACGCGTAATGTATATGACTTTGACATTGGATTATTCCAAAATGCTGCAGTAAAACCACTTGACAATCACCAGGTAGGTAGACTGGGGAGTAGTGAGCAAGAATCTGGTGGAGTTTGCAGGAAACAAATTGGTTTGAAGTTTTCATGGCCTTTTGAAAATCAGTCTATGTCAGATTATGCATAATGTAGCTATATTATTATTTCACCAAGTTTCATGAAAAATGTGCATATTAGTTTTTGTCTAATTCAAATAAACAGACATACAGACAGACAAATGGCACCACAAACTACCTAATTGACAGAGGTACTTATATAAAGTAGCCTTAATGACAGATGTATGCATTTCAACAGGGGAAAATGATAAGAAAAACATTATCTGTGCTGTTTACAACAAGCTATGTGGGCATGTATCTGTTTCTGAGTGTACGAGGCGTACCTGAAGGCACCATGAGGGCTTCGCCCACTCTTTACCGTACGAAGCGAAGTAGACGCTCAATGAATTTTACGTGCAGATAGCGCGACTACGCTTCCCCAAAGTGCGGATGGCGTGACCGCAGTCAATCTGATCGGCCAAACCACCTCCGGAGGTGGTCAGGGACGCATTATGACAACATTTAACACAAGTGTAAATGCAATGCGTCCTCTCAAAACGCATTCAGCAAAACTACCATACGGAAATACATAATCTTCGGAAGTCGGTGACGGCGCGCACACCTGTCCTGAACGCAATTCCCTGGCAGCACCGCACCGGTGTGTGCCCTCATCTCGGAGGTTTTGCCACGGCTGTAACCACCTGTGTTGCGTTCAGGTAACATCCTAAATTACAATATTATACAATTGAGAGCATAATTTCTCTTTTATATCAACACTTCTCCTTTGGAAAAGGAGTGGAAAATGAAAGGAAAATGAGGGAGAAAGGGTTCGAACCCTTTCCCCCTCATTTTCCTTTCATATAAAAGATAAATTATGCTCTCAATTGTATAACATTGTAATTTAGGATGTTACCTGAACGCAACACAGGTGGTTACAGCCAATGACATGCACGGAAAACGTATGTAGGCTATGTGTGTGTTCTCCCAGCTCCATGGGAGAAGAACCTACAGAGAAAACTGCTATATCGACACGTCTGAAAAACTACCTCATGAGAGCGCAAAAGCTTTTTGCAATATTTGGGAGGTTTTTCGAAATTTACGTGTTTGCATTACCCGATTTTTATTGCGATATTTAGTAATGGAAACACGGCTTACAGACAGGACAAGGACAAGAACAAGAAAAGTGGCAGGGGCAGAGCAACGTGTCCTTTTTATAAAGAAATAGATGCAGTGCTGCGTGATCGGCCATCGTTTTGTCCAGGTGAAGGGGACATTCACTGCGCATTTGAGCTTAACAATAACCTCTATTTCCCTGTGCATGTATGCAAACATGCATGCACACGTTCAGGGAGCGCGCGCGTGATGACGTTCGAGCTGGAGAGCAATCGGATTGCAATCTGTTCACCCAAAACGCATGTTAGTGCCAGGTGTAAATGGAATCAGGCTGAAGTGATAAAATACAATCTGATTGCAATCTGATGGCAGAAAACGCATGTTAATGCCAGGTGTAAATGGCCTCAAAGTGTCCCGGCCACATGAGCACCTTTATTCCCTGCAGGTGTGTTTGCAGTAGGGGATTGGCTGGCCAGTGGAGATTGGCTGGTGACATCGTCGCTGGGGATTGGCCACTCCAGGGACAGGCCCCTATATAACTCCTGTGCTTTCAAGATGGCACTGGCATTGGTGTTAGCTGAGTAGTGCTAACACTGGCCCTCCATGTTGCCTCCTTGCTCCTCCAAACTGTGATTTTTGTGTTAATCTTTGTGCTTAAGACAACTGGGAAGCTGTGGTAGCTTGGTAGCTCTGTCTTAGCCACTTTGTCTTTAGGCTCTCGCCTGGACTACTGCAATGTTCTTCTGGCTGGGCTACCTGCTGCAGCCATCCGACCGCTTCAGCTCATTCAGAACGCTGCAGCCCGTCTGGTATTCAATCAACCCAAATTCTCTCATGTCACTCCCCTCTTCCGGGACCTTCACTGGCTTCCCATCACGGCACGCATTCAATTCAAAACACTGGTACTGGCCTACAGGGCAGTACACCAGACAGCCCCCCTGTACTTACAATCTATGGTCAGGCTCCAAATCTCTCACCGTTCCCTTCGCTCCTCCACCAGTGCAGGACGCCTCACCCCTCCACTACGGGGGCTCAAAAGTCGCTCATCCCATTCGCGACTCTTCTCATCCCTGGCACCTCAATGGTGGAACGAGCTTCCACCTTCGGTCAGGACGGCTGAATCACTGCCGATCTTTCGGAAAAGACTAAAGACTCACCTTTTCAGGCTCCATCTGGGCCCTTCTTGATCTAACTTCTTTCTCTCTCTTTCTATTAAAAAAAAAAAAAAAAAAAAAAAATCCTAAACTAAACTCGTACCACTGTTCCTTCAGAAGTTGTAGTTGTCATAGACTGTGCTCCATAGTTGATTGCTCTATTGCTGACAAAAATGTGTTATTGTAAGTCGCTTTGGATAAAAGCGTCTGCCAAATGACGTAATGTAATGTAATGGCTTAGACAACTGGGAAGCTGGGGTAGCTTGGTAGCTCTGTCTTGCCACATTGCAATAGTAAGTGTATTTATTCTATTTATATTGTTAGTCTGTTTGGTACATTGTGTCATGTGTTGTGATGCTGGACTCAACTTGATGTATTAGCTGCTGCTTCAAATGCCTGATCTAGCCTTGGCTTCGGCCTACTCCTCAGGCTTTAAGTTAGCTTGTTCTGTTGGCATGTGAGAGTAGAGTCCAATGTCCCTGTTTGCCTTTTTTATGTGTGAAAAATAAAATCACACGTACCTTTTCATTGTTGTCAGTGTCTAAGTTTATGTTGTGGTCAAAAACCCTAGACCTGGTCATAACAAGGCCTTTTACCTACAGTAACCTGTTGGGCATCACATTGTCTCCCACCGGGGAGACTATGCATTGGTCTCTGTCCGTCCATCCGTATGTCCATCCATCACACTGTAAAGTCCCAGAGCAACCACATTTGGCAGATGGGTTCATAATGGCCTACTACTACTCAGACCAGACCAGGCCCCATGTGTTGACCAGATATATAGCAACTTTACATTTTGGCCTAACTTCTGCACTGTATAGCAGTAGCCTGGTAAACCAGCCTGTCACGTGAACTCACATTTCATTTGGTTCTGCGTGACGGTCTGGCCCCAACTCTTCACACAGTCTTTAGCAGTCTTTATGGCTGTTTAAACAAGACAAACGCTGACATTACCGGCACCGGTGCTTAGCCCCCTTCTCTATTCCCTCTACACCTACGACTGCACCCCTGCCCACCCCAGCAACTCCATCATCAAGTTCGCGGACGACACCACCGTGGTGGGGCTCATCTCTGGGGGAGACGAGTCTGCGTACCGGGATGAGGTGGAGAAGCTGTTGGTGTGGTGCACGAAAAACAACTTGGCCCTGAACACCTCCATGACCAAGGAACTAATCATAGACTACAGGAGGAAGAGAACAGACACTCATCCCCTGGTTATCAGTGGACGGCGTGGAGAGAGCTTCCGACTTCCGATTCCGGGGCGTCCATCTAGATGATGACCTGACCTGGACACTGCTACCATCAAGAAGGCACACCAGAGACTGTACTTCCTGAGAGTACTCTGGAACAACCAGCTCGCACAGGAACTGCTGGTCTCCTTCTACCGGTGCTCCATCGAGAGCATCCTCACGTACTGTATCTGTGTGGTTCTGCAGCTGTACAGCCGCGGAGAGGAAGGCGCTCCAGAGAGTCGTCAACACCGCCCAGAAGATCGTCGGCTGCCCCCTCCCCTCCCTGGCTGACCTGTACAGCTCCCACTGTCTCAGGAAAGCCCACAGCATCCTCAAAGACCCATCCCACCCCGGGCACTGCCACTTTGAACTGCTGCCCTCGGGCAGACGCTACAGAGCAATGAGGGCACGAACGAGCCGGTTCAGAGACAGTTTATTTCCAAGAGCCATAGCTGCGCTCAACATGCCCTAACACAGTTATCTGAGATATACTATCATACTATACTATCATATATACTATTATATATATATATATATATATATATATATATATATATATATATATATATATATAGACATAGATATAATAATATACAATAATAATAAGTATATGTACATAGAATGTTCAAGAATGTACACACAGAACCAGGTGTCGATGCTTAATGTATTTAGGACTGTGCAAGATGCTAAGGGGAATGTAAGTGGAATGTATATAGAGTGTACACAGAACAAACCTGACACTAGACACTTTTTACACTTTTTATTTTTATTTTTATTTTTATTTTTATTTTTATTTTTATTTTTATTTTTATTTTTATTTTATTACCTCATACTGTGATACACTAGACACTTTTACCCTTTATTACCTTGGTACTTTTATACCATTATCTTTATTACCTAACTTATTATCTTGTCTAAACGCACATAGGGGATTGCTTCAATTTCGTTCTTAAAACTTGTTTTGTGACAATGACAAATAAAGCTCATTCATTCATTCATTCATTCATCACATGACTCCTCGAGACGATCAGGCAAGGAGGCGGCCATTACTGTTTTGTTAGTGCAGTGCTAGTGGCGTTCCTGATTGGCCAACTTGCGCTGTCAATCACAGCGCAGTCACTGATTGGCTCTTCCGCTCTGCAGCTTCTGCTAAATCCCCCCACTGGCTTTGGGGCCAGACCGTCATGCAGAACCAAATGAAATGTGAGTTCACGTGACGGGCTGGTTTACCAGGCTAGTATGGCAGTGGCATAGCCAGAAATTAAATTGCAGGTGGGCCTGAATAATAGTGGATGGGCCCAGGGGCGTAGGCAGAAATTCAATTATGGGTGGGCCTGGATAAAATTGGGTGGGCCTGGACAAAATTGGTGGGGCAATTGCATGACGAAATTTTGCACGGAACGCGCGCAAAATTCCTAGATGTCATGAAGTTGTCATGCATTAGACTCTGGAGATGATGTGCCCTGCGTTTTTAAGCTACAAAACCATTGGCTAGCAAGGCAGCAGCAAGTTTGCCTCTAGAAAACAACCAATTAACACGTTCACTGCCAATGACGAGATATCTCGTCTTACAGAATCCAACCGTTGACTGCCAAAGACGAGATATCTCGTCTTAAAAAAAAAAAAAAAAAAATTTGACGGTCGGGCGTGGATCAACGCTCCCCCCGTCTCCTATAAAAATATTGGAGTCAGCGAACGTGTACAACCCATTCCACGGACCCACTAAGTGGCGACAGTGCTCTCCACACTAGGAAAAGCAGAGCCAAAACTGTAGGTGTTAGGGTTTGAAGAAGTGTTTTTCATATTTGCTTAATCATGTTTTATCTGTTGGCTGTTTTCTGCCACTCTGCTGACTGAACGGTTTACTGCACTGTGACCTATATATTTTACAGCTTGTGCAGAAATGGAACTGTCATGTGTGTGTCTCTGTCAAAATGAGATGACCTATGTAAAAAGGATGTTCACTTGTGCGTGCTGT
This sequence comes from Poromitra crassiceps, assembly GCF_964638095.1. Classification (NCBI taxonomy): domain Eukaryota; kingdom Metazoa; phylum Chordata; class Actinopteri; order Beryciformes; family Melamphaidae; genus Poromitra; species Poromitra crassiceps. Next base: position 6,293,465 of record NC_139638.1, on the reverse strand, counting down.
GCTTTAAAATGAGGAAGTCTTCATCTAAAGTTGCAGAATAACAGCTTGCGCAGTCAGCGTTCAGTCCAACCGTTGTTGATGTGTGTTGAAATTATGCATACGTGTACTATCTGATAAACAGGAACTGGGAGGATCATTTCTTCATGTTGCTTCATGTGTAAACCACGAGTTATAGTAAATAAAAGACTGAGCACGGAGCATGGAGAGCAGAAGTGTCTTGGAGTCGTGCAGAGAGCCGCTCGACACTGTCTCCTTGCTTGCAAGTAAAAACTGAGAACTCGAGTCTGTCTATCTGTGGTCTGAGTGGTTTACGATCTTGGTAAAAGAGCCTGGGGAAGCTTGTCTTACAACCAAGCGCTTCATCTGGTAAAAATATCCCCAACATATTGGTCCTGCGAGCCGGATCCCAACATCGTTGACCAGGAGAGAGGGAGGGACGACGCACCGAAGTCTGTCGACAGCCGGGGTCCATAGCCGATCCTGAAAAAGTCCTGGGACGTGAATTCGTGGCCAGGCCGGTGAATTAGACCTGTCCAACCTTCTTCTCTTCAGGAACGATTGACGGGAATCCAGATCTAACCACAGACCAAAGATACACGGTAAATATAAGGTTTCTCCACCTAAAGGAGGTTTGTGAAAGAAAACTATAGTTCTCCCAGGAGAGGAGGTTAAAATAAGAGAAGTGAAAGTACTTGTGGTGAATGAAGTGACTGTGTGATACTTGTTGCCAAGTGTGAACCAACGCGCAGAGCGGAAACCTAAGCGGTGATAACAGAAACTCTGCGGTCGATTGGAGCGCACTAAGTGGTGAATTAGGAACTTAGGTTCTGAAAAACAAGTAGTCTAGTAAGAACACATTGAGTAAAAGCAATTATGGGAAGTGGGCAAGGGAAATCTGAAATGCCTGGCGATGTAAAGTTCATGGCTATGTTTAGCCCTGGCAGTACGATCTATTGCAAAAAATGGTGGGACAAATACAAGTTTGAAGGAAAGTTAGGAAAAGAGCAATGTGATGACTTAATGGCTACACTGGTGGCCACAGCAGCATGCAAGAAGGGAAAAGCAAGAGCAAAGTTAGGAGCCCAGATAAAATGTGCAGCCATCTGGGTTGAACAGGCAGACAAAAGAGAAGTGGAGAAAGAGAAAAAAAAGATACGTAGTACAGTGGCTGCATCAGTTTCGATTGGTGCAGATGAGGAGACAAACTCATCCCCTTACGAGGCGATGAGAATAATAATGGAGAAAGCAAGGGAAGATGAGCAGAAAGTGAGAGAAGAGGAAGAAGAGAAAAGGAGACAGAGAGACATCAGAGTGCAGAGGGAGCTAAAAAAATTATCTACCTCAGCCACAATGAAAGGGTTGCTGTTAGACCCAATGGCAGGCTCCTCTCCTATGATGGGGCGGAGACTGAGAAAGATTAGGGAGGAGAAACCCCCACCATACGCCCCACTATACCCTAGCACAAAAGGGCTGTATGAGGATGAGGAAGAGGACCTAGGTGCAGTAGGAGGTAGCGCCCCCAGTAAGGAAAAAGGTGAGGAAAAGGCGGCTAGCGCATTCCCCCTAATACAAGTGGCAAACCCCCACTTTGGAGTAGGCGCAGGGGCAGATCGAGATATTGATCAGACTATCTCAGTGTACCGCCCCTGGACTAAGGAAGAATGCACTAAGGCATGCGAGGGACTCACCCCATACAGAAAGGACCCAGTGAAATTTAGCGCAGACTTCAGAGCTCTGGTCCAATCATTTCAATTGAATGGACTAGAAGTCGTGCAAGCCCTGATGGGGATTTTTGGCCATGAGTACGGGAGAGTGAAGGGAGTATTCACAGGGTTAGATGCACAGAATCCACCTGTGTGTTTCGTTGCAGGAAACGCTGGTCTGGTGGCTGCACTAGACCTAGTACTCGATCGCGTACAAGTGGTGTTCCAGAAACGCCTGGACTTCACTAAAATATCCTCATGCAGACAAGAAGAGAAAGAAAGTGTACAAAATTTCCGCACCAGAATGGAAGAATGCTTCAGAGACCACAGTGGGATAGCCTATGCAGTGGAGGCAGATACAGCATACCAACAACAGCTTAAGTTGGCCCTCATGAATGGATTCTCCCCAGGCATCACTGACTTCATTAAAAAACACTGTGTACACCACAGAACATGCTCAGTAGGAGACTGCATAGATTACGCAGAACAAGGTGCAGACATCATTCAAGAAAAAAGGAAAAAGAAATCAGTTGCAGTCTTCCTGTCAGAGGACGGAGACAGTGAGGTGTTCTTTATGGGTGGAGCCAGAGGCAGAGGCAGAGGCAGAGGCGGCGGTAGAGGCCGCGGGAACGGAAGAGGGGGCCGTGGAGGAAGGAATGAGTTTGGAAAGTTCCTATGCTACCGGTGTGGGAAAGAGGGGCACATGGCTAGGGAGTGCAGAGAACAGATGAGTGAAGAAGGACAGGAACAAAATCAGGGGGCCCAGGGTGGAAATCGGGGAGGGTATCACCAACAGCCATACAGTGGCAATAGGGATAATCAAGGCCCACCCCAGCAAAACTCTGGGTATTACCAGGACTGACTAAAAGGGGAAGAGCAGGCAGTACAGATAGATTTAGCAGAAGTTCTCCTGAGCCTCTCAAAAACAACTGTTAAGCCAACCCGCACCCTATTAATCAATGGAAAACAAATCACCTTCCTATGCGATAGTGGAGCAGATACATCAGTCCTAAAAGAGGAAGTCCCTAATATGTGGCCCCAGACAGGAGTTATATATGTAAAATCGGCAAATGGCCAGGTAAATCAGAGACCTATATCAAAAGCCCTAGACATGATCGATGAGGATTCAGACACACAAATTAAAATGACATTTATACTTATCAAAGAGTGCCCAGTGAACCTTTTGGGGAGAGATGGAATGGAGAAACTAAAAATTAGTCTAGTACCAGTGACTGGAGGAATGCGGGCAGCCGGCCCAGGACAGACAATATCAGATCAAATACTAGTTCATCAGGCCGTAGGAGAGCCACATTACTATTGGGCTCTAGACATGCCAAATCCAGATATAACTAGAACAGCTGACCAACTGTTAGCCATGCTCACCCCGACTGAATTTCAAGAGACACTGGGACCAGACAAACTGCATGTGACTTTACGTTATAAACGCACCCCTGGCCCAGACAACGAGTTTGACCAAAAGATCAATCAATTAGGGCCACAGAAAGTGACATTCAAAGCCCTCTACGAGGACACGGAGGGAAACGCAGCAGTGGCTGTAATAGTACCTCCCCCTGCAGAGAAACTAATGGGATATGGCCAAATACCACACATGTCCCTAGCACGCGCCCCAGGAGTAAAATTGAAGAACGTAGCTAAAGTAGCCGCGAGGGGGGAGGAAATAACCCAGTGGGAGGATGACACAGATGGGTGGCAACGGCATAAAGGGATTAGAAGAAAACACTTAGGATTCACTGTAACAATGACCCCGAGAGCACACCTCGCCCCGATAGAACAAACATGATGTGAGTTATTTAATGAGTCACAAAACTCATTGGAACACAGCCCAGACAGTGAATGCTGTGAACAAAGTAACTCATTTATAGGTGTACTAACAGATGAAGCATTACAAGAATTAAAACAAGTCCCTGATAAATTATGGTCCAAAGGGAAGAGCGACGTAGGAAAAATGGCCAACGCTCAGCCTGTGCGCGTTAGACCTAAGACACATTACAGGCCCAATGTGAGACAATACCCCCTGAAACCAGATGCTATTAGAGGAATAACACCTGTGATTGCAGAGATGGTCAAAGCAGGCATCCTACGGGAGTGCCCAGACGCTTCCTGCAACACACCCATATTTCCTGTAAGGAAAGCTGACCAGCAGTCCTGGAGAATGATTCAGGATTTAAGAGCTGTCAATAAGGCAGTGGAAAGTACTGCCCCCACTGTCCCCGATCCACACACCCTAATGAATAGTTTAACACCAAACAAAGCCTACTTTTCAGTAGTAGACTTGAGCAACGCATTTTTCTCTATACCTGTGGAGGAGAGCTCCCAAGGTTGGTTTGGTTTCACTTTTGGTGGAGTAAAATACAGTTACACGAGGCTACCACAAGGCTTTGTTGATAGCCCCACGATCTTTTCCAGAGAAATAGCAAACTGTCTCGCAAACTTGCACATCCCTCAGACGTCACAAATTTTGGTTTATGTAGATGACATTCTTGTGGCCTCGCCAACCAAAGAAGAATGCACCAGAGTAACCATAGACTTGCTGAAGCACCTAGAGAAAACAGGGAACAAAGTGTCAAAACAGAAACTCCAGTTTGTGCAAGAGGAAGTGATCTTTTTAGGCCATAGTCTAAATAAGGATGGGAGGAAAATTCATGACACAAGAAAACAAACAGTGCTGAATGCACCAAGACCCCGCACCAAACGCCAAATGATGCAATTCCTAGGATTGACAAATTATTGTAGAGCGTGGGTCCCTGACTACGCTGAAATGACACAGCCATTATTAGATCTCATCTATGGAGATAACGATCTAAAAATGAGCAATGAAATTGAGTGGACCTTCGCAGCCAACGAAGCATTTGCAACCACAAAACATTGCCTAGTGAGCTCGTGCGTCCTCGCGTTACCTGACTACAGCAAAGTGTTCACACAAATGGTAGATTGCAAGAATGGGTTTATGACATCTGTCCTAACCCAGAAACACGGAATCAAACAACGCCCAATAGGCTATTACTCAAAGAGACTTGATCCCGTGTCAATGGCACTTCCCCTTTGTGTACAAGCAGTTTGCGCCGCGGCGATGGCAGTTCATGCTACAGCAGAGATAGTTTTGTTTCATCCACTGACACTTATGGTACCGCATGCGGTCTCCATGCTGTTGAATGAAACAAAAATGTCTTTCCTATCGCCAGCTCGATATCTAGCACTAACAGCCACTCTAATGTCCCAAGCTCACATTACTATCAAAAGATGCACAGTTCTAAATGCTGCAACATTGCTCCCTACACCTGATGATGGCAGTGAGCATTGTTGTAAGACACAAACAGAGATGACATGCCTACCACGCCCAGATTTAAAAGACACCCCGTTAACAGATGGCGAAGTATGGTTTGTGGATGGCTCAAGCTCTAAAAATCTATCTGGAGCAAATCAAACAGGCTATGCAGTAGTCACAAACAAGGAAGTTGTGCAAGCAGGCCAACTGCCACACACATTTTCAGCACAGGCAGCTGAGCTTGTAGCACTAAGCATGGCGTGCAAAAAAGCAGAAGGAAAAGATGTCACAATCTGGACTGACTCTCAGTATGCACACTCGACTATACATGTGTTTGCAGCCCAATGGGCCCGTAGGGGTATGCAAACCTCAACAGGAAAGCCAGTAACACATGCAAGCCTACTCACAGATCTTTTGGCAGCCGTGTTATTACCAAGGAAACTTGCCATATGCAAATGTGCTGCTCACACAAGTGGAAAAGATATGACATCACGTGGTAACGCCTACGCAGACAGAGTAGCAAAAGAAGCTGCGGTCGGCAGATATGGGTTTCACATCCTTGTACAACAACAGGAACCCACAGAACCTATCCCGATTGAGGTCTTGAGAGACATGCAGCAAAACGCACCTGAAAGAGAAAGAGTGAAATGGTTAGCAGACAAAGCACAACTAGATGAAGATGGCCTCTACAGAATACAAGACAAGTGGGTTTTGCCTATGAGCCTCTATCAGACTGCGGCTATTTTGACACATGGTCCTTGCCATGTGTCAACAGGGGGCATGGTAGAGACCATAGGCAAACACTTCTACACATATAACTACACAAAATTTTCAAAACAATTTTGTAGATCATGTATGATATGTTGTAGACATAATTCACAGGGAAATGAGAGACCTGCGAGAGGAAAGTTCCCTGCAGCATCATTTCCGTGGCAATATTTACATATGGATTTTATTCAACTAAATCCATGCCAAGGATATAAGTATTGTTTAGTCCTGATATGTCCTTTCTCTAAATGGGTTGAAATAATCCCAGCCAAGAATGCTGACGCCATTACAGTAGCGAAAGCTATCTGCAAAGTTATAATACCAAACCATGGAATCCCAGAGAAAATATACAGCGACAATGGGACACATTTTGTGAATGAGATAGTTTCACAGATGTCAAAACATTTAGACATCCAACTGAAACACCATTGTGCTTACCACCCCCAGAGCGCCGGATTGGTCGAGAGGACTAACGGTACAATAAAGCTAAGACTTAGGAAAGCCATGGAACAGACAGGAAGACCATGGGTAGACTGTATTTCCTTAGTGGAAATGTACATGAGAATCACACCCACACAACAGGGCTTGTCACCGTTTGAAATTGTAAAAGGAAGACAGTTTAGACTGCCTATAGTAGATGACGTCAGAGAAACAGATGAGGCGGAGTCTGAGAACACATTGGCAGACTGGATGTGCAAACTCTTTAAAAACACTGTAGTGGCTCGTGCAAATAAATTGCCAGAGATTTCTTCTGCCCTACAGGACACTGGTGTGGACCCAGGTGACGAAGTCCTCATCAAAGAGATCAAGCGAAAGAGCTGGTTCAGTCCACGTTGGATCGGCCCCTACAAAGTCCTGCTGACCACTCCGACTGCCCTGAAGATCGCTGAAAGAGACACGTGGATTCATCAGACACATTGCAAAAAGGTGATACCTTTCCAGACAACCGACGGTTAGTGGCAGGAAGTCCGACTACAAAGGGTGGCCTTCTAGTGAAGTGCTAGTCTCAATTCGGTGAAGAAAACAGCTGAGCCACTAGCACTTAGATGTTTGGAAGGGCACTGATTGGACTGTTCGCAGTCGCAGTAACACTGATGATTATCAGACTGACAAGTGACAGTCCACTACCGGACAGAGACAAGAGGTGGACATACCGACAAGACCCGTGGAGCCCAGAGGAAGAAGATAACGCACAACCAAGATTTAGAAATAAGTGGTACGCTTATGTGCATAAATTAGCAAAGAGCTTTGATAAAAATGATTGCTATGTGTGTTCAAAAATGCCTCTCTCATCTGACCAGGTTACTCTCTATGGGAGAGCTATGAGCAAGGCGCAGGCTAAGTGTTTTGCCAGCATGGCAGGGGTAGGTTACCAATCCTACCGCATCATAGTCAATGACACAGACCCCTATAGCACAGGCTTAAAGAAGGGAGTATGTGATTTAGAGTTTTGGGTAAACTTTAACCTGACCATTCGTCCCCAAAAAGGAAGAATGCGCCCCCAGAGAGTGATTATGGAAGGGAAAGTAGGTAGACACGCTATGTGTTACCGGCAGACAATTGGGTCTATTCCCGTGGGAAACCTTTCCTTTTCAGACTGTGTGGATAACCGTGCCCTTACGCAAGGGGAAGGCGCCCCAGTACAGTCTGATGCGGCATCAAACGGCACATTTTGGGTGATGGGGGGCTGGTGGCTGTGTGGGGTTAATGCATATCCTGTGTTACCTGTAAATTGGACAGGAATGTGCACACCCATTTTTGTATCGGACCACACCTTCTTCCTGGGGACCGAGAGCAAAACTGGAACCCCGACTGGTCTGCGCAGGAAGAGGGAGGTGCCCCAGTTCAAACCACATGATTCGATTTATGGGACAGATGTTCCAGCTGAATTTAAGCATTGGAATCAAGGTACCAAAGTCATGCTAGCTCTGTTCCCTTGGGTAGGCGTGGCCAAGAACATGTTAAGACTTGAGACGGTTGATTACCGCCTGGGCGTGTTTATGAATGCGTCCATAATAATTGAAAATGCCCAAAATCGTGAAATTAGTGCACTACGCACTATGGTGATGCAAAACCGAATGGCCTTAGACTTGCTCACAGCTGCTTCAGGAGGGACCTGTGTGCTATTGAATACAACTTGTTGTACATACATTACTGATGAAGTACATTCCCCGAATATGACTGCTGCGATGGACCGACTGCTGGCTCTGCAGAAAGCCATGACCGCAGACCATGCTGGTACTACCTATGATTGGTTCAGCTGGTTGTGGTCGGGCAGCTGGGTCCAGAGGCTGATCAGAGGAGGAATCATTGTCCTGTGTGTAATTATCGTGATGTGCATATTTATGGCTTGTTGCATTTCAGGTGTTAAAGTTTTGACAACCCGGCTGGTGTCAAATGCATTTGTACAATATGTCATGTTGCAGCAAGTGGAAGCAGTACAAGAAGATTACACACGTCCCAACGATCAAACCAAACTGTAAAGCCAAGTACTTATGTTTTATAATGACGATGAGGTTAGAAAATGTGAATAACAAGTTAACCTGCATCTGAATATGAGAGAAACAAATGTATAAGGTAAAAATGAAAAAAAAGTAGGGATTGTTAGGGTTTGAAGAAGTGTTTTTCATATTTGCTTAATCATGTTTTATCTGTTGGCTGTTTTCTGCCACTCTGCTGACTGAACGGTTTACTGCACTGTGACCTATATATTTTACAGCTTGTGCAGAAATGGAACTGTCATGTGTGTGTCTCTGTCAAAATGAGATGACCTATGTAAAAAGGATGTTCACTTGTGCGTGCTGTGCTTTAAAATGAGGAAGTCTTCATCTAAAGTTGCAGAATAACAGCTTGCGCAGTCAGCGTTCAGTCCAACCATTGTTGATGTGTGTTGAAATTATGCATACGTGTACTATCTGATAAACAGGAACTGGGAGGATCATTTCTTCATGTTGCTTCATGTGTAAACCACGAGTTATAGTAAATAAAAGACTGAGCACGGAGCATGGAGAGCAGAAGTGTCTTGGAGTCGTGCAGAGAGCCGCTCGACACTGTCTCCTTGCTTGCAAGTAAAAACTGAGAACTCGAGTCTGTCTATCTGTGGTCTGAGTGGTTTACGATCTTGGTAAAAGAGCCTGGGGAAGCTTGTCTTACAACCAAGCGCTTCATCTGGTAAAAATATCCCCAACAGTAGGGTAACGCGCGAGGAAACCATTCTCTACTGTAAAATGGATTGGCGAAAACGCTTTCACTTTCGCGCATTATCGCGCTGGGAGCTGGCGGTGGGGGATTCCAAAAATAGACTGGGTGGAAAACACAGTTTGAAACACGCAGCATAAAGCCTAGAATCGCACAAAGCTTCATCAAAGCTCTCAAACCCAAGAAACAAGTGAGCCCTATCCACACTCGCTGCCAGGGAGGGAGGCTGCTCAAACTCGCAGCAGCAGCAGCAGCAGCAGAACACTCGCTTGTGACAAACGCAGGCTGAAAGCCACCAGACACGCCCACGGAGGGAGGAGTTTGAAGGAGAGGGCGTTCAGAACTATATTGTTTAGATGTCTGATCTCTCACTGATGCCAAAAATAAATGGTTAAAGTGACTGTTCTGCCTGTTTAATTGAATTTCACAAAACTGCGATTATCTCAGCTTTCACTCTCAGACGCTGAAACCATGCTGTACTCAACGGCTAATATCTACATAACTACTAACTCTACAAACTAACTCTTTTAGACAGAGAAAGCACACATTCTATTAGTACTTTTGTGAACTTTGTGTTCACAAACTCCAAGCAGAAAATAATCCTCGGCTCTTGTAAAATGAGCCAGAATCCTCAAAAAAACCCTCTGGCAGAACCTACCTACAGTAAAAAAAAAAAAGGCTGGCAGTGAATGTGTTTAAAAAAATAATAATAATAATTGGGGGGCCAGGGCAAGAAGTGGGTGGGCCTGTGCCTACCCAGGCCCACCCGTAGATATGCCCCTGGATGGGCCACACTATTGACATAATTGACATCAGAATCAGAATCAGCTTTATTGGCCAAGGGGATTGCAGAGCCGTGCAGTGTGAATGGGAATGAAAAGGGAGTACAGCCAACAGGGTTTACCAAGGGGAGGTAAAGGCTGCCCATCTATTCATACTACTGACATTGTAAGGATACAAATCTGGTTGAAAACCGGTCAAGCCATCCTTTTACTGTTATTTGCATTCTATACAATAAGTGTGATGTAGATTGTAGAATGTCCGCTATGAATATAAGCAGGAGTAAAATTAAGAAATAATTGTATACCTATGTACAAATAATTGTATAGCTCACTGCAAACACAGTAAAAGTAGGGTTTGTTTGCTGTCAAAAGGGTGTAATTACACTTACACCCTTTTGACACCTAGCAAAACCCCACTTTTGACACTGACCAAGCCTTGTGCGTAGACTGGAGGATCCTAACAGCACTTACGTCAGCTCAAAGTGCATGCTGACGTAAGTAATGCTAGCATTGCAGCATGATAACATAATTTCTACTATGCTATATTCTAATTCATATTTTACATCAATATTAGATGAATATAAATATGTTAATATTCCCATTAAATACTTGGGCCTAGATTCAAATGTTATTCTATAAGGTTAGGAGTGTGAACTGGTCAATACGAGGTCTGATAGTAAGAGTTTTGCAGGCTGTTTACAGTTCTTTGAATGTGTCCCAGCCAGGACACATCAATAAGTCATGTGTCCTGGGACACATGGTCCACCTGCTCTTCAGGTAACATGGCAGGTCATTCCATGTGTTCAAAGGGCCCAGGAAATCATTTTATAGTGCAGTGTTTCCCAAACTATGGGTCAGGACCCATTTTGGGTCGTGGACCAGTGGGGGGTGCGTCACCAACTGGTCGTCATGGCAACTCATTACCGTATGTTTTTTGTGAGTTTGGGTCCCAGGGAGACACAACATTTATGTTGGGTACCAAGATGCAAATGTTTGGTAACCCCTGTTATAGTGTACTGCAAACTCATTAAAAGTTGGTTTTGTTTCCTGGCAAAAGGGTGTAATTGCGCTTACGCCCTTTTGACACCTAGCAAAACGCCACTTTTGACACTGACCAAGCCTTGTGCGTAGAGGATTCAAACAGCTTAGCTCAGCTCAAAATGCATGCTGAGTCTGACATAAGTAATGCTACAGTAGCATGGCAGCATGATCACATAATGTCTCCTATATTCTAATAACAAGAGCATCAACTTTCCACTCATACCCAATTTAGGAAATTGCAACACTGTTTAGGGACCCCAGTAACCACCAGTGGTTTTTGCAAAACTGCATAGGATTAGTATAAAGTGGGCATGACTGTAAAGGGGAGACTCGTGGGTACCCTGACAACTCATTCTCATTCAGATATCTTGAGGTGAGAGGTCAAGGGACCCCTGTGAAAATGGCCATGCACCTTTTTGCCTCGTCAAAATCCAGCCTAAATTCAGAGCATTATTTAGCCTCCTTCCCGACAAGGTAATATGACAGGGTTGACAAGGTAACATGACAGGGTAGTGTGTAGGGATCGGCAGTGCAGGTGGTAATAGGGCCCATCCACTTGGAAAACACAGATTTATATGGGGTGATACAGAGTTGGACATGATTGTTTGTCTGTTGCACTCTTAGGGGGAGAGCAGAGCAAGGAACTAACCATTCTACACTGAAACGGATATATATATATATATATATATATATGGGTATATATACCACTCTCATAACATGTGTGTATCACTTAGGGTGTCGAGTCATAATCTATTTTTTATTTGTCTTTATTGAATGTTCCAAAACTGCATGTTTAACTAAGAATAGGCTAATGATTATTTCCACCCACCACTTATTTAATGTGGTTACTTTCTTGTCAAAAGTTTGGAAGGAACAATGCATGCTGGGGGATATTGTCCTGATGTTGGTTTAGTAGCAAAAGTAAACACAGGTTAATAGCAGCATTCACTATAGACTCTTTAGTGAATGCTTTCCAAAAAATCATGAACAATGAAGAAAACCAGGAGGAATACAGTTCCACTTTTACCAAATAAACCAAAATTGATGTTCTGCGACAAGTTATATCATCCTGAAAACCCAAATATTTGAAACTAGTAAAATTATAAAATTATCAGTCAGTGCAATAAGGTAAATACAATAAGTTGTTGATCACAAAGTACATTTATTTGCATTCATTTGATTCCCAATCACGACACACTGGTAAGAATTATTAATATCAAATTAAAAATGCTTTGAAATGCATAACGCACAATAGACAGCTAACAATCTGCCTGACGAAAAAATTATGAGTGAGTCCATATTTTCTTTAACAATATAATTGTTAGGTATGGCCCAGAGCAAATATTTGCACCGGGGCCCATGGCAATGATGTTACATTACTGACGCCTCAGGTCTTCTACTTTCATATGATAGCAGGACCCTCACTCTATCTCTAAAAATGAGCCCATTACAGCCTCTGAAAGACAGTAATGTCAACCTTTTAGGAAGTTTTAAAGTATCGTGATTGGATGGGCCTAGGCAAGAAGTGGGTGGTCCTAGGCCCAGCCAGGCCCACCCATAGCTACGCCCCTGCTGTATATCTGGCTGTATGGGCCAGAATAAAAATTCCATATCTCTGGATTCCATGGTTCATTCTGCATCCATCCATATAGGCCCCACCCATTTCTGCCCACAAGATTTCCGATCATTTAGAATTTTGTATCAAACTGTTTTTTCGCTACTACTCCCACAAATGTTGTCCAATATGCACCAAACCAAAAGAAAAGAACATGCAACCCTGTAAACCCAGTGCAGGCACATGGGTATTATAACACAATTAAGATGGTCAAACTTGACTCATATCCACAACACAACATTTTAACTGAAAGTAGCAAGCCCAATATGCTGACGATTTGGCCATTTTCCCCCCTAGCAGTGCTGGTTTTTAACAGTTACTGAATATTTGTTCCATTTATGGTGTCAAATTTGATGTAAAATACAATGCTAAAAAGAGTGTTGTTATGATTTGTAGAACTAAAGGGGACAGGGACCTAATTTTTCCTGTTTTTTATTTGTCAGAGAATGTTCTATCTGTCTGTGATAAAACAAAATATATAGGTCACTTTATTACAGATCAAATGTCTGATGATGATGACATGTACCTACAAATTCTTGCCTATAGGCCCATCCAATCACGAGACTTTAAAAGTTCCTAAAAGGTCGACATTACTGTCTTTCAGAGGCTGTAATGTGCTATTTTTTAGAGATGGAGTGAGGGTCCTGCTATCATATAAAAGTAAAAGACCTGAGGCATTCAGCAGTATTATCATATACGGATCAATATAAATATCTGGGCTTGACGCTGGACGAACATATGTCCTTTAAGGAGGGTGTCAATGTCCTAGGTCAATCAGCGGGCAGAGCACTGGGTTCTGTATTGAACAAAGTTAAACACTGTTGCAATCTGGGCTTTCATACTTACACACAACTTTATAACTCATGTGTCTGTCCGGTGTTGGACTGTGCCTCTGGTGTTTGGGGTTTCCGTGAACACTCAGGCTGTGACACTGTGCATCTTAGAGCCGTCCGTTATTTTCTGGGAGTTCATAAACTCACCCCAATCTTGGCCATTAGTGGCGACATGGGATGGGAATCCTCAATCATCAGACACAACGGTCAAATGCTTCGACTTTGGAATAGGCTGGTGAGAATGTCTGACTGAGATTCACTAAAAATATATTTAATTGGGACATTGCCAATAGTCACCCTTGGGCAAATTAATTGAAATCCATATTTTACTCATCTTTTATTTTTCATAACAAGCTACTTTGTGACACCCGAGAGGCTATGGGCTCTATCTTTCTGACTTGCGTTAGCACCCGTTTTGCGCTGGAATAGCGCCGCACAAAGCCCTAATTGTGGGCGTTTCGGCCCCCTGCGCTTCACGTCATCTCGGCGCACATCTCTGTATAGGCGTGTTTATGCCCAAAAGCATTGTGGAGGTGTGGTCATGCCCATAAAACCACAGCGTCACGTCAGCAGCTTCCTCCTCACTCAGAGGGAGAGTGAGAGAGAGAAAGAGGGACAGAGAAAATATAGCCGAGAGGGAGAGAGGGAGAGAGATGTGAGGCTGTCATAGAAATCAAATAACGTGCTCATGCCCACCTGTGAATCACCTGTGTATTATTGCCATTTCACACGCTGAAAAAGGGCTGCTGCCCAAACGTCTCCTTTTGGGGCTCTCTTCTCCTGCATCTCCGCTGCGGGCATATATACTGCATGCGTAATTGAGCAGGTCTGAGAGCCGGCGATGAGTGATGCTGCTCTATCTGAAGTTCCACCAGCACACATTTTATTAATCAGCTATTTTCTATTCGTTTCTATTAATATATATACATCGAATTCCACCAATTTAGCCCGTCATTTTCCCCTTGGCACAAATTACTTTTTAAATTTTATTTTTTAAGAACATGTTAGGCCCTCACAGGACCTAGACGGCCCTGACGGTTCCCCACTGAAAGACACATGCTTCCGTCTCTGTCTGCTTGATGGGGAGAGGGTGTCTCTCTCTCTCTCCCCCGACGAGGGAAGTGGAGAGGGCTATTGCGGTGCTATTAAACGTATAATGGTTGGAAAAGATCAACATTTGCTTTTTATTTTCTCCTACCTAAAGTAATCTAATGTTACACCACAGACCTGTATGGTCGGAAATTATGTAGCCTAATAAAACCATGACAAACGAATTCTCATTTTTAAATCAAGGTGTGTTTTTTCTGCAATGTAGGCAATAGTTGAAAATCAACGTGGCATTCCGAGGAGAGAAGAGTGTGTGCAGGCGCGAGTGGAGTGACATCCATGCCGTGCATAAATGGATCCAATCAAGGATTTCCTGCACTGCACGGAGATGTGGAGAGTGTCTGCGCTCAGGCGTACGTCTGCGTTTGTGCTAAGACCAGCTATGTCCTGGCGTTAAAATTGAGAGCACCCAAGGTGATTTTTTTCTAACACATTGCGCTGGAACGCCTATTTTGGAACGGGCAACTTCCAAACCTATCTTTGCGCTTGCCACATACCGACGGTATCTTCCCCACAGCGCTATTCGACACGTGCGCGAGACACATGATAGGGTAGAGGCCCACCGACACGCTTGGGCCACGCCTACACCTGTGTCATCACAGCGCAAAACTGGACGGTGGAGGCAGACGATAGCAATAAGAGGTGCGCAAAGGCAGCGCAAAGGCAGCGCAAACGATAGTGCCGTACTACGATAGGGCCCTAGGACTCTGTTAAAAGGCTACACAGGTTCTTTACACCAGGGTTGAGCAGAATTAAAATACTAAAACCAAGCATAGAAAAAGTAACAATGTTTATTGATTAAAATGTGCCCCAAACCCAGCCCAAAGTGCATCCGCGTCCTTGTGTCCACCGGTCTGAGGTAGTCCTGTTTCCCACTCCGGTCCACCACTTTCCTTAGGGGGACCAGAACATAGGAGTCAACCACCAAGGCCCCATAGCACTCAGGCCCGGAGTCAAAAGTCAAACTGCCAGGGCCCGTAGGCCTACAACTTGAAAGTAACATATTCACTACCCCACAGCACACCGTCACTGCAAACTGTATATGCACTCAGGAACCTGTAGGTATTAAGCTTTCATGCAAATCACTGCACTCAGTTTAGATTAGGGAGTATACTAGGGAACACAGCACTCCAAAAAGGGACACTCAGTGGCCTGAGTGGTCGGGGCAGGTAGTCAAAATAGGATTGTATATACCTATGTACAAATCATTGTATAGCTCACTGCAAAGTCATTCAAAGTTTGTTTTGTTTCCTGTCAAAAGGGTGTAATTGTGCTTACACCATTTTGACACCTAGCAAAACCCCACTTTTGACACTGACCAAGCCTTGTGCGTAGACTGGAGGATCCTAACAGCACTTACGTCAGCTCAAAGTGCATGCTGACGTAAGTAATGCTAGCATTGCAGCATGATAACATAATTTCTACTATGCTATATTCTAATTCATATTTTACGTCAATATTAGATGAATATAAATATGTTAATATTCCCATTAAATACTTGGGCCTAATGTTATTCTATAAGGTTAGGAGTGTGAACTGGTCAATATGAGCTCTGATAGTAAGAGTTTTGCAGGGGGTTACAGTTCTTTGAATGTGTCCCAGCCAGGACACATCAATAAGTCATGTGTCCTGGGACACATGGTCCACCTGCTCTTCAGGTAACATGGCAGGTCATTCCATGTGTTCAAAGGGCCCAGGTAATCATTTTATAGTGCAGTGTTTCCCAAACTATGGGTCAGGACCCATTTTGGGTCGTGGACCAGTGGGGGGTGGGTCACCAACTGGTCGTCATGGCAACTCATTACCGTATGTTTTTTGTGAGTTTGGGTCCCAGGGAGACACAACATTTATGTTGGGTACCAAGATGCAAATGTTTGGTAACCCCTGTTATAGTGTACTGCAAACTCATTAAAAGTTGGTTTTGTTTCCTGGCAAAAGGGTGTAATTGCGCTTACGCCCTTTTGACACCTAGCAAAACCCCACTTTTGACACTGACCAAGCCTTGTGCGTAGAGGACAAGTGAAGGACAAACAGCTTAGCTCAGCTCAAAATGCATGCTGAGTCTGACATAAGTAATGCTACAGTAGCATCGCAGCATGATCACATAATGTCTCCTATATTCTAATAACAAGAGCATCAACTTTCCACTCATATCCAATTTAGGAAATTCCAACACTGTTTAGGGACCCCAGTAACCACCAGTGGTTTTTGCAAACCTGCATAGGATTAGTATAAAGTGGGCATGAATGTAAAGGGGAGACTCATGGGTACCCTGACAACCCATTCTCATTCAGATATCTTGAGGTGAGAGGTCAAGGGACCCCTGTCAAAATGGCCATGCACCTTTGCCAAAATCCAGCCTAAATTCAGAGCATTATTTCAATAATGAGAGACTAGTAGAAAGTATAACAAGCTTTAATGATACAACATTAATTTTGGCGTATGACTCCATGATATGATGATGCTCTCCTGAGATGATGAGAGGGCGTCGTCAGTGAAGAATAGTATAGGAAATCCCCCCATAGGGAATTCTTCGATCAGGAGTCATGACCGATGGTGGTGGTCAGGGGAGGAGGTGGGGCGAAAACAACTGCTTCAGCGATGATGATCAGCAGCTGAGAATGACACATACACAGCACATAGCAAACAGAGTAAACATGGACCCTGATATACTACGCTGATTAGGTGATTGGGATCAGCTGGAGAGGAATACCTTGGGCTGATTGGTTATTGCCACATGTGTGGTAAACTGTGAATGGGTGAGGAGACAGCATCAGAGAAAGGGGGCGAGCCTAACAATGAATGGGTTATACATCCTCAAAGAAAGGGGGCGTGCACTGTGATATGACGAGACTGGGCGTTGGCTGTTAAGTAGTCTTCATTATTGAAAATAGTCCAAGACTTCATTTAGCCTCCTTCCCGACAAGGTAATATGACAGGGTTGGCACCAATGGATGCCTCACACTGCGTAGGGATCGGCAGTGCAGGTGGTGATAGGGCCCATCTACTTGGAAAACACAGATTTATATGGGGTGATACAGAGTTGGACATGATTGTTTGTCTGTTGCACTCTTAGGGGGAGAGCAGAGCAAGGAACTAACCATTCTACACTGAAACGGATATTAGTGTGAGGGGTATATATACCACTCTCATAACATGTGTGTATCACTTAGGGTGTCGAGTCATAATCTATTTTTTATTTGTCTTTATTGAATGTTCCAAAACTGCATGTTTAACTAAGAATAAGCTAATGATTATTTCCACCCACCACTTATTTAATGTGGTTACTTTCTTGTCAAAAGTTTGGAAGGAACAATGCATGCTGGGGGATATTGTCCTGATGTTGGTTTAGTAGCAAAAGTAAACACAAGTTAATAGCAGCATTCACTATAGACTCTATAGTGAATGCATTCCACAAAATCATGAAGAAAACCAGGAGGAATACAGTTCCACTTTTACCAAATAAACCAAAATTGATGTTCTGCGACAAGTTATATCATCCTGAAAACCCAAATATTTGAAACTAGTAAAATTATAAAATTATCTGTCAGTGCAATAAGGTAAATACAATAAGTTGTTGATCACAAAGTACATTTATTTGCATTCATTTGATTCCCAATCACGACACACTGGTAAGAATTATTAATATCAAATTAAAAATGCTTTGAAATGCATAATGCACAATAGACAGCTAACAATCTGCCTGACGAAAAAAGTATGAGTGAGTCCATATTTTCTTTAACACTGACTGCGTTTACATGGACTTGAGTATCCCGGTTATGAGGCTTATCCTGGTTTTGATCATATTCGGGATATGGCGTTTACATGGAAGAGAGAGAAAGCAGGTTACTCATATCCCTGTATACATGATAAGTAGTAGTATCCTGGTTACTGATCACTGCATGCTATTTGCACAGGCGCCTGTGATCTTTACAATACAAACCGGGGTCATTATTATTATTATTATTTTTTGCTTATATTGGGTGCGTGTGACGTGACGTCATTCACCTTTTTTGGGCAAAGACGTGGGATTCCCTTGGATTCCGTCTTCATGGTGGAGTGTCCCTGTTTGCACGCAGCGTGCGGCTTTGGCTTTAATTTGAGTCGCAACACCTTCGTCCTGTAGTCTGTATACTACAGACTTGAATAGGGCAGCATTTTGATGCTTTCTCCTATCTAAGCTGCCAAGCATTTAATTATTTCATCACCGAAATACAAAACTCGGCAAAACTCTTTCCTCATCGCTTCAGAAGTGAGACTTTTAAGTCGAATTGCACTGCCATTTGCGCGTGAGTATTTCCAGGTAAAACGATTAGGTATGTGCGGGACCTACAGCAGCGAGGTTAGTTACTGGACGAAATTCTGATAGTGAAACGGGTCATTTTGCGCAAGCTGTGTTGTGTACGGTAGCCCCTCGCGTTGGAGGGTGTTCACGGTGTGTTTCGCGTTGTTTGGTCATGAAATGGAGGGGGGGGGGAAATGCCTGCAAGTCTGCTGCCTTTTGGAGATGAACTGAACTGAAGCCGCGCCTGCGCAGGAAGTCTGCTGCGGTCAGAAAGCAGGATAAGGTGTATACATGCAGCAGTATCCCGGGTTCTTTCGGAGTACTCCACCTCGCATAACCGGCTTTCTCAAAACCGGGATAAGGGCTTATCCAGGTTTCTGAAACCGGGATATGATGTTTACATGCGCAAACACAAAAACGGGATACTCCAAAACCCCGACAGTAACCGGGATACTCAAGTCCATGTAAACGCAGTCAATATAATTGTTAGGTATGGCCCAGAGCAAATATTTGCACCGGGGCCCATGGCAATGATGTTACATTACTGATGCCTCAGGTCTTCTACTTTCATATGATAGCAGGACCCTCACTCTATCTCTAAAAATGAGCCCATTACAGCCTCTGAAAGACAGTAATGTCGACCTTTTAGGAAGTTTTAAAGTCTCGTGATTGGATGGGCCTAGGCAAGAAGTGGGTGGTCCTAGGCCCAGCCAGGCCCACCCATAGCTACGCCCCTGCTGTATATCTGGCTGTATGGGCCAGAATAAAAATTCCATATCTCTGGATTCCATGGTTCATTCTGCATCCATCCATATAGGCCCCACCCATTTCTGCCCACAAGATTTCTGATCATTTTGAATTTTGTATCAAACTGTTTTTTCGCTACTACTCCCACAAATGTTGTCCAATATGCACCAAACCAAAAGAAAAGAACATGTAAACCCAGTACAGGCACATGGGTATTATAACACAATTAAGATGGTCAAACTTGACTCACATCCACAACACAACATTTTAAATGAAAGTAGCAAGCCCAATATGCTGACGATTTGGCCATTTTCCCCCCTAGCAGTGCTGGGTTTTAACAGTTACTGAATATTTGTTCCATTTATGGTGTCAAATTTGATGTAAAATACAATGCTAAAAAGTGTGTTGTTATGATTTGTAGAACTTAAGGGGACAGGGACCTAATTTTTCCTGTTTTTTATTTGTCAGAGAATGTTCTATCTGTGATAAAACAAAATATCTAGGTCACTTTATTACAGATCAAATGTCTGAGGATGATGACATGTACAGACAGCGCAGGGGCGTAGCTACAAATTCTTGCCTAGGCCCATCCAATCACGAGACTTTAAAAGGTCGACATTACTGTCTTTCAGAGGCTGTAATGTGCTATTTTTTAGAGATGGAGTGAGGGTCCTGCTATCATATGAAAGTAAAAGACCTGAGGCATTCAGCAGTATTATCATATACGGATCAATATAAATATCTGGGCTTGACGCTGGACGAACATATGACCTTTAAGGAGGGTGTCAATGTCCTAGCTATCAGCGGGCAGAGCACTGGGTTCTGTATTGAACAAAGTTAAACACTGTGGCAATCTGGGCTTTCATACTTACACACAACTTTATAACTCATGTGTCTGTCCGGTGTTGGACTGTGCCTCTGGTGTTTGGGGTTTCCGTGAACACTCAGGCTGTGACACTGTGCATCTTAGAGCCATCCGTTATTTTCTGGGAGTTCATAAACTCACCCCAATCTTGGCCATTAGTGGCGACATGGGATGGGAATCCTCAATCATCAGACACAAGGGTCAAATGCTTCGACTTTGGAATAGGCTGGTGAGAATGTCTGACCAGAGATTCACTAAAAATATATTTAATTGGGACATTGCCAATAGTCACCCTTGGGCAAATTAATTGAAATCCATATTTTACTCAAACGACTTGTCTTTTATTTTTCATAACAAGCTACTTTGTGACACCCGAGAGGCTATGGGTTCTATCTTCCTGACTTGCGTTAGCGCCCGTTTTGCGCTGGATTAGCGCCGCGCAAAGCCCGAATTGTGGGCGTTTTGGCCCCCTGCGCTTCACGTCATCTCGCCGCACATCTCTGTATAGGTGTGTTTATGCCCAAAAGCATTGTGGAGGTGTGGTCATGCCCATAAAACCACAGCGTCACGTCAGCAGCTTCCTCCTCACTCAGAGGGAGAGTGAGAGAGAGAAAGGGGGACAGAGAAAAAATAGCCTAGATGGGGAGAGGGAAAGAGATGTGAGGCTGTCATAGAAATCAAATAACGTGCTCATGCCCACCTGTGAATCACCTGTGTATTATTGCCATTTCACACGCTGAAAAAGGGCTGCTGCCCAAACGTCTCCTTTTGGGGCTCTCTTCTCCTGCATCTCCGCTGCGGGCATATACACTGCATGTGTAATTGAGCAGGTCTGAGAGCCGGCGATGAGTGATGCTGCTCTATTTGAAGTTGAATTTCGTTCCACCAGCACACATTTTATTAATCAGCTATTTTCTATTCGTTTCTATTAATATATATACATCGAATTCCACCAATTTAGCCCGTCATTTTCCCGTTGGCACAAATTACTTTTTAAATTTAATTTTTTAAGAACATGTTAGGCCCTCACAGAGGGCCTAGACGACCCTGATGCTTCCCAACTGAAAGACACATGCTTCCGTCACTGTCTGCTTGATGGGGAGAGGGTGTCTCTCTCTCTCTCCCCCGACGAGGGAAGTGGAGAGGGCTATTGCGGTGCTATTAAACGTATAATGGTTGGAAAAGATCAACATTTGCTTTTTATTTTCTCCTACCCTCTCCTACCTAAAGTAATCTAATGTTACACCACAGACCTGTATGGTCGGAAATTATGTAGCCTAATAAAACCATGACAAACGAATTCTCATTTTTAAATCAAGGTGTGTTTTTTCTGCAATGTAGGCAATAGTTGAAAATCAACGTGGCATTCCGAGGAGAGAAGAGTGTGTGCAGGCGCGAGTGGAGAGTGACATCCATGCCGTGCGTAAATGGATCCAATCAAGGATTTCCTACACTGCACGGAGATGTGGAGACTGTCTGCGCTCAGGCGTACGTCTGCGTTTGCACTAAGACCAGCTATGCCCTGGCGTTAAAATTGAGAGCACCCAAGGCGATTTTTTTCTAACACATTGCGCTGGAATGCCTATTTTGGAACGGGCAACTCCCAAACCTATCTTTGCACTCGCCACATACCGACGGTATCTTCCCCACATCGCTAAATGACACTTGCGCGAGACACATGATAGGCTAGAGGCCCACCGACACGCCTGGGCCACGCCTACACCTGTGTCATCACAGCGCAAAACTGGACGGTGGAGGCACGCAAACGCAGCGCAAAGGCAGCGCAAACGATAGCGCCGTACAACGATAGGGCCCTAGGACTCTGGTAAAAGGCTACACAGGTCTTTACACCAGGGTTGAGCAGAATTAAAATACTAAAACCAAGCGTAGAAAAAGTAACAATGTTTATTGATTAAAATGTGCCCCAAACCCAGCCCAAAGTCCATCCGCGTCCTTGTGTCCACCGGTCTGAGGTAGTCCTGTTTCCCACTCCGGTCCACCACTTTCCCTAGGGGGACCAGAACATAGGAGTCAACCACCAAGGCCCCATAGCACTCAGGCCCGGAGTCAAAAGTCAAACTGCCAGGGCCCGTAGGCCTCCAACTTGAAAGTAACATATTCACTACCCCACAGCACACCATCACTGCAAACTGTATATGCACTCAGGAACCCGTAGGTATTAAGCTTTCATGCAAATCACTGCAATCGGTTTAGATTAGGGAGTATACTAGGGAACACAGCACTCCAAAAAGAGACACTCAGTGGCCTGAGTGGTCGGGGCAGGTAGTCAAAATAGGATTGTATATACCTATGTACAAATCATTGTATAGCTCACTGCAAAGTCATTCAAAGTTTGTTTTGTTTCCTGTCAAAAGGGTGTAATTGTGCTTACACCATTTTGACACCTAGCAAAACCCCACTTTTGACACTGACCAAGCCTTGTACGTAGACTGGAGGATCCTAACAGCACTTACGTCAGCTCAAAGTGCATGCTGACGTAAGTAATGCTAGCATTGCAGCATGATAACATAATTTCTACTATGCTATATTCTAATTCATATTTTACGTCAATATTAGATGAATATAAATATGTTAATATTCCCATTAAATACAGTACTTGGGCCTAGATTCAAATGTTATTCTATAAGGTTAGGAGTGTGAACTGGTCAATACGAGGTCTGATAGTAAGAGTTTTGCAGGGGGTTACAGTTCTTTGAATGTGTCCCAGCCAGGACACATCAATAAGTCATGTCTCCTGGGACACATGGTCCACCTGCTCTTCAGGTAACATGGCAGGTCATTCCATTTGTTCAAAGGGCCCAGGAAATCATTTTATAGTGCAGTTTCCCAAACTATGGGTCAGGACCCATTTTGGGTCGTGGACCAGTGGGGGGTGGGTCACCAACTGGTCGTCATGGCAACTCATTACCGTATGTTTTTGTGAGTTTGGGTCCCAGGGAGACACAACATTTATTTTGGGTACCAAGATGCAAAGGTTTAGTAACCCCTGTTATAGTGTACTGCAAAGTCATTCAAAGTTGGTTTTGTTTCCTGGCAAAAGGGTGTAATTGCGCTTACGCCCTTTTGACACCTAGCAAAACCCCAGTTTTGACACTGACCAAGCCTTGTGCGTAGAGGACAAGTGAAGGACAAACAGCTTAGCTCAGCTCAAAATGCATGCTGAGTCTGGCATAAGTAATGCTACAGTAGCATGGCAGCATGATCACATAATGTCTCCTATATTCTAATAACAAGAGCATCAACTTTCCACTCATACCCAATTTAGGAAATTCCAACACTGTTTAGGGACCCCAGTAACCACCAGTGGTTTTTGCAAAACTGCATAGGATTAGTATAAAGTGGGCATGACTGTAAAGGGGAGACTTGTGGGTACCCTGACAACCCATTATCATTCAGATATCTTGAGGTGAGGTCAAGGGACCCCTGTGAAAATGGCCATGCACCTTTTTGCCTCGTCAAAATCTAGCCTAAATTCAGAGCATTATTTAGCCTCCTTCCCGACAAGGTAACATGACAGGGTCACAAGGTAACATGACAGGGTTGACAAGGTAACATGACAGGGTAGTGTGTAGGGATCGCCAGGGCAGGTGGTGATAGGGCCCATCCACTTGGAAAACACAGATTTATATGGGGTGATACAGAGTTGGACATGATTGTTTGTCTGTTGCACTCTTAGGGGGAGAGCAGAGCAAGGAACTAACCATTCTACACTGAAACGGATATTGGTGTGATGGGTATATATACCACTCTCATAACATGTGTGTATCACTTAGGGTTCAAGATTCAAGATTCAAGATTCAAGATTTTTATTGTCACTCCATGGTACAAGTATCACGTGTGAAATTCTTGTGCTGTGGACTCCGTTTACAACATAGTACAAATGTAGGCATATGAGTGCAAAAACAACAAGAGACACAACAAGCAATAAAAAAAATGTCGAGTCATAATCTATTTTTTATTTGTCTTTATTGAATGTTCCAAAACTGCATGTTTAACTAAGAATAGGCTAATGATTATTTCCACCCACCACTTATTTAATGTGGTTACTTTCTTGTCAAAAGTTTGGAAGGAACAATGCATGCTGGGGGATATTGTCCTGATGTTGGTTTAGTAGCAAAAGTAAACACAAGTTAATAGCAGCATTCACTATAGACTCTATAGTGAATGCGTTCCACAAAATCATGAACAATGAAGAAAACCAGGAGGAATACAGTTCCACTTTTACCAAATAAACCAAAATTGATGTTCTGCGACAAGTTATATCATCCTGAAAACCCAAATATTTGAAACGAGTAAAATTATAAAATTATCTGTCAGTGCAATAAGGTAAATACAATAAGTTGTTGATCACAAAGTACATTTATTTGCATTCATTTGATTCCCAATCACGACACACTGGTAAGAATTATTAATATCGAATTAAAAATGCTTTGAAATGCATAACGCACAATAGACAGCTAACAATCTGCCTCGAAAAAAGTATGAGTGAGTCCATATTTTCTTTAACAATATAATTGTTAGGTATGGCCCAGAGCAAATATTTGCACCGGGGCCCATGGCAATGATGTTACATTGCTGATGCCTCAGGTCTTCTACTTTCATATGATAGCAGGACCCTCACTCTATCTCTAAAAATGAGCCCATTACAGCCTCTAAAAGACAGTAATGTCGACCTTTTAGGAACTTTTAAAGTCTCGTGATTGGATGGGCCTAGGCCCAGCCAGGCCCACCCATAGCTACGCCCCTGCTGTATATCTGGCTGTATGGGCCAGAATAAAAATTCCATTATCTCTGGATTCCATGGTTCATTCTGCATCCATCCATATAGGCCCCACCCATTTCTGCCTACAAGATTTCTGATCATTTTGATTTTTGTATCAAACTGTTTTTTCGCTACTACTCCCACAAATGTTGTCCAATATGCACCAAACCAAAAGAAAAGAACATGCAACCCTGTAAACCCAGTACAGGCACATGGGTATTATAACACAATTAAGATGGTCAAACTTGACTCACATCCACAACACAACATTTTAAATGAAAGTAGCAAGCCCAATATGCTGACGATTTGGCCATTTTCCCCCCTAGCAGTGCTGGTTTTTAACAGTTACTGAATATTTGTTTCATCTATGGTGTCAAATTTGATGTTAAATACAATGCTAAAAAGAGTGTTGTTATGATTTGTAGAACTAAAGGGGACAGGGACCTAATTTTTCCTGTTTTTTATTTGTCAGAGAATGTTCTATCTGTCTGTGATAAAACAAAATATCTAGGTCACTTTATTACAGATCAAATGACTGAGAATGATGACATGTACAGACAACGCAGGGGCGTAGCTACAAATTCTTGCCTAGGCCCATCCAATCACGAGACTTTAAAAGTTCCTAAAAGGTCGACATTACTGTCTTTCAGAGGCTGTAATGTGCTCATTTTTAGAGATAGAGTGAGGGTCCTGCTATCATATGAAAGTAAAAGACCTAAGGCATTCAGCAGTATTATCATATATGGATCAATATAAATATCTGGGCTTGACACTGGACGAACATATGTCCTTTAAGGAGGGTGTCAATGTCCTAGCTCAATCAGCGGGCAGAGCACTGGGTTCTGTATTGAACAAAGTTAAACACTGTGGCAATCTGGGCTTTCATACTTACACACAACTTTATAACTCATGTGTCTGTCCGGTGTGGGACTACGCCTCTGGTGTTTGGTGTTTCCGTGAACACTCAGGCTGTAACACTGTGCATCTTGAGCCATCCGTTATTTTCTGGGAGTTCATAAACTCACCCCAATCTTGGCCATTAGTGGTGACATGGGATGGGAACCCACAAGCATCAGACACAAGGGTCAAATGCTTCGACTTTGGAATAGGCTGGTGAGAATGTCTGACCGAGATTCACTAAAAATATATTTAATTGGGACATTGCCAATAGTCACCCTTGGGCAAATTAATTGAAATCCATATTTTACTCATACGACTTGTCTTTTATTTTTCATAACAAGCTACTTTGTGACACCCGAGAGGCTATGGGCTCTATCTTTCTGACTTGCGTTAGCACCCGTTTTGCGCTGGAATAGCGCCGCACAAAGTCCTAATTGTGGGCGTTTCGCCCCCCTGCGCTTCACGTCATCTCGGCGCACATCTCTGTATAGGCGTGTTTATGCCCAAAAGCATTGTGGAGGTGTGGTCATGCCCATAAAACCACAGCGTCACGTCAGCAGCTTCCTCATCACTCAGAGGGAGAGTGAGAGAGAGAAAGAGGGACAGAGAAAAGATAGCCTAGATGGGGAGAGAGAGAGAGAGATGTGAGGCTGTCATAGAAATCAAATAACATGCTCATGCCCACCTGTGAATCACCTGTGTATTATTGCCATTTCACACGCTGAAAAAGGGCTGCTGCCCAAACGTCTCCTTTTGGGGCTCTCTTCTCCTGCATCTCCGCTGCGGACATATACTGCATGCGTAATTGCGCAGGTCTGAGAGCCGGCGATGAGTGATGCTGCTCTATCTGAAGTTGAATTTCGTTCCACCAGCACACATTTTATTAATCAGCTATTTTCTATTTGTTTCTATTAATATATATACATCGAATTCCACCAATTTACCCCGTCATTTTCCGCTTGGCACAAATTACTTTTTAAATTTTATTTTTTAACAACATGTTAGGCCCTCACAGAGGGCCTAGACGGCCCTGACGGTTCCCCACTGAAAGACACATGCTTCCGTCTCTGCCTGCTTGATGGGGAGAGGGTGTCTCTCTCTCTCTCCCCCGACGAGGGAAGTGGAGAGGGCTATTGTGGTGGTATTAAACGTATAATGGTTGGAAAAGATCAACATTTGCTTTTTATTTTCTCCTACCTAAAGTAATCTAATGTTACACCACAGACCTGTATGGTCGGAAATTATGTAGCCTAATAAGACCATGACAAACGAATTCTCATTTTTAAATCAAGGTGTGTTTTTTCTGCAATGTAGGCAATAGTTGAAAATCAACGTGGCATTCCGAGGAGAGAAGACTGTGTGCAAGCGCGAGTGGAGTGACATCCATGCCGTGTGTAAATGGATCCAATCAAGGATTTCCTGCACTGCACGGAGATGTGGAGACTGTTTGCGCTCAGGCGTACGTCTGTGTGTGCGCTAAGACCAGCTATGTCCTGGCGTTAAAATTGAGAGCACCCAAGGCGATTTTTTTCTAACACATTGCGCTGGAATGCCTATTTTGGAACGGGCAACTCCCAAACCTATCTTTGCGCTAGCCACATACCGACGGTATATTCCCCACAGCGCTAAATGACACTCGCGCGAGACACATGATAGGGTAGAGGCCCACCGACACGCCTGGGCCACGCCTACACCTGTGTCATCACAGTGCAAAACTGGACGGTGGAGGCAGACGATAGCAATAAGAGGCGCGCAAACGCAGCGCAAAGGCAGCGCAAACGATAGTGCCGTACAACGATAGGGCCCTAGGACTCTGTTAAAAGGCTACACAGATACACCAGGGTTGAGCAGAATTAAAATACTAAAACCAAGCATAGAAAAAGTAACAATGTTTATTGATTAAAATGTGCCCCAAACCCAGCCCAAAGTCCATCCGTGTGCGTCTTTGTGTCCACCGGTCTGAGGTAGTCCTGTTTCCCACTCCGGTCCACCACTTTCCTTAGGGGGACCAGAACATAGGAGTCAACTACCAAGGCCCCATAGCACTCAGGCCCGGAGTCAAAAGTCAAACTGCCACGGCCCGTAGGCCTACAACTTGAAAGTAACATATTCACTACCCCACAGCACACCGTCACTGCAAACTGTATATGGAACCCGTAGGTATTAAGCTTTCATGCAAATCACTGCACTCGGTTTAGATTAGGGAGTATACTAGGGAACACAGCACTCCAAAAAGGGACACTCAGTGGCCTGAGTGGTCGGGGCAGGTAGTCAAAATAGGATTGTATACGTGTGTACAAATCATTGTATAGCTTACTGCAAAGACAGGTTTGTTTCCTGTCAAAATGGTGCAATTACACTTACGCCCTTTTGACACCTAGCAAAACCCCACTTTTGACACTGACCAAGCCTTGTGCGTAGACTGGAGGATCCTAACAGCACACACACACACACACACACACACACACACACACACACACACACACACACACACACACACACACTAAGCCAGACCCGGGCATTATCCGCCCAGGGCGCCAGATGCGGCCCTCATGATGGTTCTGCCTGGACCGGGAGGTCTAATGGTGCATGTCCACTTGTCCGGGTTTTTGCACATGTCCTATTCATTGTGTATTGAGACAGCTGTGCAATGCATTGTGGGCCAGGCAGGCGGGGAGTTCCCGGAGCCGGGAGCAGGCACTGCCCACCTGCTCATTTACATAAAGTATTGAGCCAGATACTTGATGTAAATCAGGTCCGTGCCCCTCCCCTCCCCCACCTCCTGAACTCATGTCTCATCTTTTAAACCCAAAACAAAGACACAGGGAGACACAGCATGATGACCTATAGGCATCACATGTGATCACAAACACATTTCACTGACTGCTTTTCATTTAGGAAGAGAACGTTTCTAATTTGCCGCCATGTTTTTTTTTGCTTCAAACCGTGGAGGACAGCCCACAATGGAGAACACGTTGTTCA
>NC_139638.1:6202070-6259570 GCF_964638095.1 Poromitra crassiceps | reverse complement strand
AAACAGACCCGCTGGACCCAGACAGAGCCCAGCAGACTGCTGCTTACACGTTTATTCAGTTTATAGTCTCACTTGCCAGACTTCCCTCTCTTCCAGGAGGGACGTCACATGACTGTTCAGCTCTATTTTATACACTGTTACAACTTGTTATTGTTCCACATCAGCGGTACAGTTTGAACAAGGCACAAACAGAACTAAAGTGAAATCTACTAAGCTAAACTTCACCGAACTTTACTGATCTGAATGAAACAAAGCCGGACCTTGCTTTGCAGTGCCACCACGTCGCTCTGCAGCGTCCCCTGGTTGCTCTGCAGCGCCCCCTGGTTGCTCTGCAGCGCCCCCTGGTTGCTCTGCAGTGCCACCACGTCGCTCTGCAGTGCCCCCTGGCTGCTCTGCAGCGTCCCCTGGCTGCTCTGCAGTGCCACCACTTTGCTCTGCAGCGCCCCCTGGTTGCTCTGCAGTGCCCCCTGGTTGCTCTGCAGTGCCTCCAGTTTGCTCTGCAGTGCCTCCAGTTTGCTCTGCAGGCTTGCTGTCTCCTGGCTGTTGTTGAAGATCAGAGGAATCTGATTGGTCGATGTCAACATCTCTGAACTGGCGGCAGAATGTGAGGACTCCAGTGTGAAAACTGGAACAGAGACAAATTACCAAAGAGTTACATTTCAGTTCAAATTTATACAGTATGAATTTGGATTTTAACAGTATATCTCTACAACAAATACGAATGTATTCATTTGAGTCCTGTTTCCATACTCTGAATTATTGGAACCAACTATGTGCCTCTTCATGCTATCAGTGATAAAGCAACAGATGTATGAAAACATTTCACTTCTACCTTTATAGAGAAGGAGAGTAATCACTCCGGTCAGCAAGATGAGGTAAGCAATATGCACATATAAGCACCACTGCCTTTTTGGCTGCTTCGACTTCACATCTGAAACACAAACAGAAAACAACAATAGAAAACAGTGGAATATGAACAGAGTCCTGCAGGAAACTTTCTGTAGAGAGAGAGAGGCAGCATCTCAGCATCTCTTGCCAATTGATACTACTTGTAGTAGGCTAATTACCAGCCCGACAGCAGGGCTGGTAGTGTTTTCACCTTGAGTCTGTGTGTATTCAATGCTTTTCAATGCTGGCATTATATTATGGCTGAACAAACCCACAAGCATTACATAATATGCAAGTCACACCATAAGTGACTTGACTTTGACCGCAGCACGGCATGGTTATTAGTGCCAGATGCCCTTCTGAAACTTCTGATCTCACAACAGTCTAAAGAAATGACACAGAATGGTGTGAAAATAACGTTGGTCAGCAGAAAAGTATCTCAGAATGCAACACGTCAAACCTTAAGGTGTCTGTCACTTTGGTAGGTGGTTGACACTGAGCTGAAAGCTGATACCTACCCAGTATATTAGTATGGTCTTCCTAATAAAGTGCTCAGTGAGTGTAGTTATAATGCCAAGGCAGCTTCAGTTTTGCCCATGCAGATCCATTGCAGTGGACTCCATTGTGTATAGGCCTACCTATTTGAGTTGAGGTTTGCCAAAGTGAAAGGGGTTTGATAGTTATTCAAACAGCATGTATTACATTTTTAACATTTTCTAACAAATATTTTGTAAAAACTCAGGTTACGTAATAATGAATTAAAAGTAGTATTGTTGTTCCCCAGGTCAGCAGAGGGTGGAGCAGCGACCGGGGCAGCAGGGGGGGAAATTGGCCAAGTACAATTGGGGAGAAAATGGGGGGGGGAATCAGAAGAAATAATAATCAGAAGAAATGAAAAACAAAAGTATTATTACACCCAAACTTAGTGACGCTGCCAGAGAGGACTTAGACTCTGATCTTACACTGAAAGAAATCCAGCGTCATTGCAGATTCTACCTCCAAGAAAGTATTTCTCATTATAAGCTGTACATGTGTATGTCACATTAGTTTGACATCTCATTATTTGACGTTTACTCCTCAAGGTCACTAGAATATAGGTCCTTTTGGGGTTAAATCCAACTTCTTTATATTTATTCATTATTATTATTTTCGGAAATAATGTTTTGCCCTATAACATTAGATTTTCAAACGTGTCTATTAGAGACAGGGGAGGGGACAAAACATGACAAACAGTAACAGCATGTATCTTTGGTAAATAGTCACCAGTAAAACAAGAAGAAGAAGTACTGTAGGTCTACTGGAGATTCATGGTCAACATTAAAAAGACAGGCAGGCAAGTTGAAAGTAATGTTAGCAAAGTGCTTGAATGTTCTGATAGAGAACATAGTCAAATTGGTGTCTGGTTCTATGGTGTGAATACTGTCAAAGAATGTTAGCTGACATTGTTTTGTTCACAAGATAGCTAGCTAACTAGTTAGCTAGATCATAGCTCGGAGATTACTGGCTAATGTTATATCTCTGAGCAAACTTTAGTCTGCTTACAGGCAAGTTGAAAGTAATGTTAGCAAAGTGCTTGAATGTTCTGATAGAGAACATAGTCAAATTGGTGTCTGGTTATAGTTCTATGGTGTGAATACTGTCAAAGAATGTTAGTTGACATTGTTTTGTTCACAAGATAGCTATAGCTAGCTAGCTAGCTAGCTCAGAGATGATCAGATAGCTAGCTCGGAGATTACTGGCTAATGTTATATCTCTGAGCAAACTTCTGTTCTGATAGAATTGAGCGTTATGGTATATTTACAGTACATTAATGAGCTGTTAATTGAAGCATTGGAACTGTCGTGGAAATCTGTTTTTCCATAGATACAATATTTCTCTAAGAAAACAGCCAGGTTTAGGTGAGAGAGTAAGGTCAAAAGTTACCTCACTGCATTGCACACAGAAAGTCATTATTCAATTAGAATAATGTTATAAATTAATATGGATAATTTGGGTATGTTTGCCTTTTGGTTGACAGAACAAAGATTGAGAGAGCAGGATGGAATTGGCACAGAGAGAGAGAGAGAGCAAGAACCAGGTGAGAAAGTGGACAGTTAGTCAAGTATGCACATAACTAAGCAGTGTATATTGATATACTGTTATCGCTATTATTTTCGCATGTGCGCTTTGCTGTGCCTCGGTCCCTACCAATGTTGAGACCAAAACTATGCCCTTGTTTTCAGGTGACGTCTGTCAGAACCTGCGACTCTGCTATCATGTCATCGTGAGACGAGATGACAGGGGGAAGTTATTTGTGACGACGAGCCTACATAATTATAATGGACGAGTAGTTAGTGTGTCAATAGTCAAGCATGTCTTCAATCGAAATTATGAACTGGGAACTCTCTTTGTGACCAATATGTCTTAGCAAGCTCATCAGCAACCTTCAACTTGTGTGATAGATAAATATCCTTCCGGCCTTTATTTTCCTTGGAAACTTCCACCCATTCAGGTAGGAAGTTGAAACGGTGATCCTTGAATGGAGTAGAGTGTGGCTCTCTATCTTGCCATGGATGAGCTTGATCACTCATAAGCTTTTGATACATCTTGCGTAGCTCTGAGAGCTTGAATAAAGTCTTGTCTGAATGTTCCATCAGGGCTATAATCTCAGCGCAGAATCTGCACATCCACCCTTCGATACCATCATCTGCTCCGCAGATGATGGTATTGAAGGGTGGATGTGCTTCGCACGACTCTTTAGATTGTCATCTATGACATTGGTTAGCACCTTGTGGAGGTTAACTTGGTCCACATGCTCACAGATTATACAACACTTGACGTTGCCCCGATGTGGAAAATCCCCAGATGACCTCAGTTTCTAGTGACAGCTTCTTCTGCACTAGGGCCAGCTTTGTTGTTTTGCTTCTCTGTCGCCCGTTTAACCCGAGAACTATTACAATAACTCCTGCATATGTTGTGATACACAGCCTTATGCCATTTAAGAGTTGCTGCAATGCCTGAACCATCATTCAACTGATTAATCGTGGCGTTACAAGGAAGATCATTGCTATTGATAACATTGAAGTCTCCCTCTCAAGATATACAAGTCCCTCTTCCTTAGGAGTTTGCAAGGCTTCTCCAGGTTTGTCCATTTGACAAAGACAACAGAGTTCCCAGTTCATAATTTCGATTGAAGACATGCATGACTATTGACACTAACTACTAGTCCATTAAAATTATGTAGGCTCGTCGTCACAAAGAACTTCCCCTTGTCATCTTGTCTCACGATGACATGATAGCAGGCTGAGTCGCAGGTTCCTGAAAACAAGGGCATAGTTTTGGTCTCAACATTGGTAGGGGCCGAGGCAAAGCAAAGCGCATGTCAGGATTGGTGTTAACCTTGCTGTTGGTGTTAGACATGTGGATCTATTCGCGGGTAGTTGATGGCCAAGACACTCTCGGTAACTGAAGTCTCGATGAGTAGGGAAGTTGTGGAACTTGATAGCTATGTCTGCACTGTTCGAGGTTGGGAACGGTTGCAGAGGTTGACGTCATATAAGTTTATGAACCACTACTGAGGACCTGCAGGAACGGGCCTTTATAGATGGAATATGACATCACCTGTGTTATGACATCACCAGCGAGGCCATTCGAAAGGCATGATTGAGACACTTATGAATCATGACATCATCACCGTCTGCGACATCATCAGTGATCGATGACATCATAGTAGGAATGACGACATCAAAGTAGGAATGATGACATCATCCTAACAGTACCCTCCCCTCAACGGACGCCACCTGGCGTCCAATGAGGCCATCAAGGATGGCATCTGGAGAACAGAAAATCTGCAGGTTCTGGTGGAGGTGCTCCTCAGCAGGAGGTTAGATGCAGGTGGTTAGACCCCCAAAGGGGGGACCAGACAGTGGAGGTGCTCTTCAGCAGGTGGTTAGATGCAGGTGGTTAGACCCCAAAGGGGGTGTAGGAGAGTGAGGTGCTTTTCAGCAGGTGGTTAGATGCAGGTGGTCAGGCCCCAAAGGGTGTGTAGGACAGTGGGGGTGCTCCTCCCTAATACTGGATATCGAAGCCATAGATAGACCGACACGTAGACAGAAATTCTACAGGCTCCGGTGGATCCTCTGGAGTCGGCCATCCCCCGGGGCACGATCCAAACATGGGAGGCTGGAGACCATCAAACTCTGCAGGCTCCGAAGGTGGAGTCTCAGAGGACGCTCCAGACTTGGAAGGAGCCAAAGGGACTGCAGGGGGGGGTGTCGCAAGCTCAGAGAGCGGGGTTCCAGAAGGCTCCGCACAATCCAAAGGCTGGACCCCAACCAATGCCGCCGTCTCCGAAGGCAGAGCCACAGGGGGCTCTGACTCAGCGAGGCCTGCCCTCCCGACCTGTAGTTTCGGCAGGACACCCACCGTCTCCTTCTTTGAACGCTTACCTTTCTTTTTTGCTCCTGACCGAAGGCTGACGACACTACGGGGACCTCCCAGCATCAAGCTGGAACCTACGTGTGGGTCAAGAACTGGAATTGGCTGCTGCTGGGGTACGGGTTCAGACTCGGCGAGGGGAAGGTCCACAGGTTGTGCCTCAGGGCCAGCAGACTCGGAGGCCCCCTGCGGGGGGACGGAGCTGATCTGCAGGCAGTGATTGAACTTCTCAATGAGGTGATCGACAGTCTTCTTCAACTCCGTAACCTTCTTGGAGACACACTGCCACTCCTGGGTCACGTGAACGCTGCCCAACCGTATGGGTTTCGGGGTTGAACCCGTAGAGTCTTGATCCACTGAGAGCCCCACGGGCCGGCGAGCGGTGGGCCCACTTACTGGACGCCGGGAGCAGGAGGAGAGGTAATGCCCGGCTCGACCACAGTACAGGCAGCTCCGGGTGTCCAAACGGCGCTGCCTCTCCTCTGGTGTGATGCGAACCCTGCCGGTCAGATCACGGTACAGATGGCTGCTGGGACTCAAATGTGGCTGCCCCTGCTCAGGGATGACGCGAACTCCCCCCCAGAGTATGCGCTTAGGAGCTGGCGGCGGCCGAGAAGCAGGGCTAGCAGTAACGGCCGCGGTAGCTGGGGGGGCAGCAGGTCTGGAAACCTCCGGAACGACAGTGCGCTCGGAAGCTGGGGCAGGAGGAGCGGAAGACTGCGGAATGACACCCTCAGGAGGATTCAGTCCGTCGAGACGATCTAGCCGGCTAACCAGATGGGCGGCAAGGGAAGCCAGCGCCTGGGTTGTGCTAACCAGGAGGGCGTGCCGATCATCGGCCTTGGACAGCTCAAGAAAAAGGTCTCGCAGAATAGAGGACTGCTCTCGCTGAATTGCCTGCAAGTCTCCGAATGTGATAGGATGGGGGGAGATATCAGGAAGAGTGGAGATATCCAGCTGACCGCCTGGTGGGTCAGCTGAAGCGGCCGGCCGGGTAGTTGGCCTCTCGGGACCTTCCTCCTTGATTGGGGTGCCCGCTAAATCCATTTCGGAGTGGTTCATACTGTCAGGATTGGTGTTAACCTTGCTGTTGGTGTTAGACATGTGGATCTATTCGCGGGTAGTTGATGGCCAAGACACTCTCGGTAACTGAAGTCTCGATGAGTAGGGAAGTTGTGGAACTTGATAGCTAGGTCTGCACTGTTCGAGGTTGGGAACGGTTGCAGAGATTGACGTGATATAAGTTTATGAACCACTACTGAGGACCTGCAGGAACGGGCCTTTATAGATCCGGAATATGACATCACCTGTGTTATGACATCACCAGCGAGGCCATTCGAAAGGCATGATTGAGACACTTATGAATCATGACATCATCACCGTCTGCGACATCATCAGTGATCGATGACATCATAGTAGGAATGACGACATCAAAGTAGGAATGATGACATCATCCTAACAGCGCACTTCCGAAAATAATAGCGATAACAGTATAGGTTGAGGTCACGTCTTGTCATAGACAGTCCGCATGTCTGGGAACGCCCACAAAATGTTAAACGGCTGGCGCGCGAGTGGGGTAAAACCGCCGATATATCTCATGGGCTGACTCACCAAAAGACAGTGCTGCGGCTCTAAACTACAGGTTTGGGGGTTCTAGAACAGAACACAAGACGTCTGCTCAGATGTGCGTTTACTGCGGTGGTTAAATCCCCGATCGTGTCTGCCTGGCTGGACTATCAGCTAAATTCTAACTTTGCTGAATGGATAGAACGGGGGAATTTACCCCACCCTGACCCCGCCCCCAGGCTAACCCAGCGTCTATTATGGGCGTTCATAGAGCCTGTATGGGCGTTCCCAGACATGCGGACTGTCTCTATATCAATATACACTGCTTAGTTATGTGCATACTTGACTAACTGTCCACTTTCTCACCTGGTTCTTGCTCTCTCTCTCTCTGTGCCAATTCCATCCTGCTCTTTCTCCTTCTCTCTCACTCTTTGTTCTGTCAACCAAAAGGCAAACATACCAAATTATCCATATTAATTTATAACATTATTCTAATTGAATAATGACTTTCTGTGGGCAATGCAGTGAGGTAACTTTTGACCTTACTCTCTCACCTAAACCTGGCAGTTTTTTCAGAGAAATATTGTATCAATGGAAAAACAGATTTCCACGACAGTTCCAATGCTTAAATTAACAGCTCATAAATGTACTGTAAATATACCATAATGCTCAATTATATCAGAATAGGAAACAGTGACTAACATTACTTTAAAGGTGCATCAGTTAGCTTGTTAGCTGCCAAGTGTGTAAGCAGACTAAAAGTTTGCTCAGAGATATAACATTAGCCAGTAATCTCCGAGCTAGCTATCTGATCATCTCTGAGCTAGCTAGCTAGCTAGCTATAGCTATCTTGTGAACAAAACAATGTCAACTAACATTCTTTGACAGTATTCACACCATAGAACTATAACCAGACACCAATTTGACTATGTTCTCTATCAGAACATTCAAGCACTTTGCTAACATTACTTTCAACTTGCCTGCCTGTCTTTTTAACTCATTGAGTGCCAATGACGTCGATCGGCGTCAAATCAAATAGTAACGTAGAGTGCCAATGACGTCGATCGGCGTCAAATGTGTTTTTTGACGGTGGGACGTGGATCAAAGCCTCATGCATCTCCTGTAAAAATATTGTAGCTATTGAAGGTGTATAACCTATTTTACGGACCCATTAGGTGGCGACAGTGCTCTCCAGATTAGAGAAAGTTGAGGAAAAACAGCAGAAAAAGC
This sequence comes from Poromitra crassiceps, assembly GCF_964638095.1. Classification (NCBI taxonomy): domain Eukaryota; kingdom Metazoa; phylum Chordata; class Actinopteri; order Beryciformes; family Melamphaidae; genus Poromitra; species Poromitra crassiceps. The sequence continues at coordinate 6,251,470 of NC_139638.1, read as the reverse complement.
CGTGATGAAAGAGAAACCGATGCATGAGCCAGAGCGGCACAGATTGCTCTGGCTGGAGCCAACGTTAGCTGCGAACAGCAGCCAATCCGCTCCCACAACTGAGCCCCTCTGTCTCTGCTGCATAGTTTCTCCACACGATTAGCCGCCAGAAAATAAAACCAAAGCCAAACCATTCTCATGAGAATGGTTTGGCTTTTCAGTGTCGCGCTGGGAGCCGGCGCACAAGGCGGAGCGTTCCGAAAATAGACTGGGTGCAGCGCACTTTGAAACGCGCAGCAGAAAGCCTAGAATCGGACGCAGCTTCATCCCAGCTCACAACCGAAACCCCAGAAACGCAGACGAACTCAGCGAGCCCGATCCAGACTCCCCCGACGAGCGGCCGCGATCCGAACGTGGATCCGCAGGCAGCAGAGCCTGCCATAGCAGGCAGCAGAGACTCGCCTGACACACGCAGCAGAGCAGAGCGAGCAGAGCCACCAGAGACACTCCCACGGAGGAGGAGTTTGGAGTTGAGTGGGGTGGGGGTGCTGTCTATTGAAGGAAATTACTGTTCAGATGTTTCACGTCAGAAAATATTAGCTTCAGAGTCAGTGATTTGCTTGAAATGCTTCATTTCACAAAAGGCTGATTATCTCAGCTTCTAGTAGGAGTGGGCTATACAGAGGTCAAAAACACTTTTTTGGTCATTTTTATTAGGTCTCAGTTTTTTTTTTTTCCATTTGACCTATCTCAACATGAAATGCAAAAAAATTTGGCCTGGGGTCCAAGAAAAAAGTGTGCAGGGCACAAATCCTAGATGACCACCGTTTTCCCTGAAAAATCGAATTTTTAGCCATAACTTTGTCATTTCTGGGTCTTTTTACTTGGTTTTAGTGTCTAACCCTATGTTTTTGGGGTCAAGCAATCTATTTATGCATCTAGAAATAGTTACAAACCATCAGATATTGAGTTAATACCTTTTTTGACCAAATGAACCTATTTTTTTCACCTTAATTAGCATATTTCACTAAACATATGTTCAATTTCAGGGGCATTGCTTAAATAATAATTATAACAGTTTTCTCCTATAAAGTCCCAGGCTCTTGAAACTGCCACAGGCACAATCTGCTGCCCGATAGTGTCCTGGATGTCATCAGTGCCATGGGGTCGCTGCCAAATTTAATTTCCGGTAGCAACGCACATCAGGTGAACCACACGGAAGGTTCCATCCCCATTATCATCCAGGTAAAACCCAATATACCCTCATCCCAAATGACAGCAAGTGATTGGTTGTGCTGGAGCACAAGTTCTTCCTGAGAGATCCCCTCTGCCTTTCTGGCTCCTCCTCCTCACAAGGAAATACCACCTCAGCTTGGTAATCATCCCCGAGGAGCACAATTAGGTTCTCAATCATCTCTTTCTCTGATAACTCTCTGGTATTGGATCTCTTGCCTCAAGTAAGCCTTCAGCTCAGGTGACTTCATAAGGTGCCTTCACTTCAGTGAGTAGTGACAGATGTAATAGGGCCTATTACATCTATTAAATAGGCCCTCCATGTTCTTTGCACTTCACAAGAAGTTTTCAACAAAATCATTGGGCCTCACTTTCTTTTGCAGGTTCTCTCTCAACCTGTTTCTTCTTCTCTTTCTGTTTGTTACTCCATGTCACCTCCATTGCATCTAGGTGTTTAAGGACAGCTGTGGTTGACTGCTCAACTTCACTGCCATATCTATCTGTTAGCAGAGATGGGCGAAAATACATCAAAAAGTATTTTGATACAAATTACAAATACTTGCTCAAAAAATGTATCACAATACAAATACAAAATATTGGTCTGAAAAATGTATTTGAAATACAAATACGTATTTTGTATTTTGAAAATACATGAAAATACATTTTATAAAAACTGATAAAGAACTGCAACAATTAGTCAATTAATCGATTCATTGCCAAATATTACATTAATTTCCTATTTTGACGATCTATTAATCATTTTGAGCCATTTCTTTAAGGAAAAATGTCCTAATTATCTGATTCCAGCTTTTCAAATGTGACATTTTCTGGTTTATTTAGATGGTAAACCATCTCTTTAGTCCTCTGTGACAGTATTCTCCTTTGTGTACCCTCTAACACATTACACTTCTTCCATTTCAGTTGTTTTTCAGCACAACTTATTTCTCCTTCACTTCAGCTGTTAATTGCCTTATGTGAGGGCTTTTGAGTTACAGGTAGCATTTCTACACGTTACAGTAACCTCACGTTTTGGAGCTTTGACCATGTTTAGCCAAAGATCTGTTATGAGAGTTATGTTATGATAGTAGGTCCCCTATAAACAACTTCACATCCACCATGTCAGTAAATTGTCACATATAGTCTTTATTTAACAAGCTGCACACATAGAAATACAGCAACATTATTTATTCCACCACAAAAGGTTACTTTTCAGGAACATGTAACCATGGTGCCGCAGTATGGTATTCATGGTGAGGGGAACTTAATCCTGTGGCTAATGTATGGAAACAGGGAGGTTGTCAGCTTTGTAACAGTATATTTATTTATCCATTTTGTAGAGCTGAGTTGGGTACGGAGGTGTTTTTTTTAATATTAGTTGTGTCTCTCTAATATGATGTTTTGCATGCAGTAAAGTTTGATTGGCAGATAGGGCAGTGTTTGTCTTAGCATGCAATAGGCTTATCTAACCATCACATTTAGTACTTTATCTCTGTGGGAATTTCCACAAACACGCGGCTTCAGTACTAGTTTGAGTCAGACTTCTTGTCGTGTTTGAGTTAGACTTCCTGTCCATTTCAACAGTGGATAAATGGTTACAGACCAGTCGCTCAAACACCTTCATGACAGTTAAATCAACAGGCTTGTAATCATTCAGGCATCAGGCTGTAGCATTAGACTTCTACTCTATCAGCCTGGTGTAATGTGGCACTGTGTCGGGTTCATCACAGCTTTAATCAGAGGGTCAGGGGGACTCATGGTTCTGCACCCCGCTAAAGCTCAGAACCAAACATCCTTTGTTATTGTTGTTGTTTTGCTTTGTTTTGTTTTGTTGAATTAGCGTTAGCTGTGTCTCTCTAATATGATACACTGGTTTGCAGTAAACACTTTCATTTGCAGATATGACAGTGTTTGCCTTAGCATGCAATATCTAATCATCACATTTAGTACTTTATCTCTGGGGGAATTTCCACCAACACGAGGTTTCAGTACTAGTTTCACCCTACTCTGCCTCTGATTTGTGGTTGAGATTGTTCTGAGGGTAAGCCAATCAGAGGCGGAGTAGAAGTGACATCTCACATTGTGTTTTTTTTATTCCACAGTTTAAACCTGTGTCAATGTTTAAAATGTGTCCATTTGAGAATAAAATGAAATAAAAATGTATTTTATGTATTTAAAATACACAAAATACAAGGTCTGAAAGTATTTTGATACAAATTACATCTTATTTTTCTCAGTCCAGCCAAATACAAATTACAAAATACACAAATGTATTTGAAATCCGTATTTTAAATACATGTATTTAAAATACTGCCCATCTCTGTCTGTTAGCATAACAGATAGACATGGCAGTGAAGATATTTGATCCCCTTTGCCTTGAACATCCTATTTGAGTGTTGGGCTGACTGGGCAGCAAGATATCCACACTTGGCCACATACCTCTCCGAATTCATGTTGTTTGTGGGCAGGTTTTTCCGTTGGTCTGCAGTCAGTGTATAGAGAGGAGTTGCTCATGCAGCATCAGGATCAACATCCTAATACTCATGTTTGCGCTGCAATTCTACTCCTTTCGCGGCCTGGACACACATCTCTCCAAGAAGAAGGTGATCGAGATCACTTTGTGGAGCATTGTCTTCCATTTTTACATGTGTCCACTCTACATGATAGTCACTAAGGCTCTCAGCTGTCAGCAAGGTCACTGCAGAGCTTGGGAAGCATGTCAACCAGCAAATCCTGGTTGCTATCTCAACGCAGTTGAGGAAGGGCATTGTCACCCTGTACGTAAAATTAGCAAGTGCTTTGAATCCTGCTATTATGAAGTCATTCTCAAGGTAAATGTTGCATGCTCGAACAAGAAGATTATTTAGCAGTGTCTCAAGTAGCTGTTTGATGTAGGGAATGCAATCATAGACCGCACCTGCCTGGTATCCAAGTCTAGTAAAGCATCTCTCTTTGTAGAGGCTAAATGTCTTGTGTACCCCAGCTTCCTCTAGAATCAAGTCAAATTGTTCTTATAGGGATGTTGTCTTCCCATCTCCCTCATGTGATTACAGTAATGTTGACTTATGACAGCGGATGGCCTATTTCACAATAAAATTCATCATACAGTATTTTGTAGTGACATAAGTTAAATGTTGTGAAATGTTGGTAATAATTAGCAGTGTAGGGTTGCTATTAATATTATTATGGTATGTCAAATTTAACCTGTTGTCTGTTTTTTCTATAATTTACCAATAAATATTAGGTCTACGGGCATGGTTCAAAATTGAGGTAAAGAAGGCTAAATTTGGTCAAAAGTATGTGTTAACTCAATATGATGGTTTGTGACTACTTCTAGATGCATAAATAGATTGCTTGACCCCCAAAACATAGGGTTAGACACCACAACCAAGTAAAAAGACCCAGAAATTACAAAGTTATGGCTAAAAATGTGATTTTTCAGGAAAACGGTGGTCATCTTGGATTTGTGCCCTGCACACTTTTTTCTTGGACCTGAAGCCAAAAATTTTGTCATTTCATGTTGAGATAGGGCAAATGGAATACAAAAAAACTGAGACCTAAGCAAAACAAAAAATGATCCATTTATAGCCCACTCCTACTTCTAGATGGAAACGTCTGTTTTTGCTGAAATCAACCTATCTTCTCCGGCTGATAACTAAAGAACGGAAAATGATATCAATAAACTTTTTTTTGCTGATGATAGAAGAGAGTCTCATCGTTCTTTGGGCGTGTTCGGTGTTTACATAGTAATATCACACAATATTCTGTGGGCCTCGAGAAATCACTGAAAACACTCTGAAACTCTGGCACTGGGAGCGTCCGTTCTCCAAAAGTGGCTGGCACTCAATGAGTTAATGTTGACCATGAATCTCCAGTAGACCTACAGTACTTCTTCTTCTTGTTTTACTGGTGACTATTTACCAAAGATACATGCTGTTACTGTTTGTCATGTTTTGTCCCCTCCCCTGTCTCTAATAGACACGTTTGAAAATCTAACGTTATAGGGGAAAACATTGTTTTCGAAAATAATAATAATGAATAAATATAAAGAAGTTGGATTTAACCCCAAAACGACCTATATTCTAGTGAACTTGAGGAGTAAACGTCAAAAATAATGAGATGTCAAACTAATGTGACATACACATGTACAGCTTATAATGAGAAGTACTTTTTTGGAGGTAGAATCTGCGATGCAATGACGCACCAGAAACACTTGATCTGACCCCAAAATTACCTTTATGCTAACTTTGAGGGGTAAACTTGACCTCAAATAATTGAAATAACATCAGAATCAGATTCTACGACCCAGAAAACCCCTAAAAAGTGGTATCATTTATGATTCTAACCCTTTTAGTTTTTTTGGGTGGTGGCCATATTGGATTTTGCAAATATGGCGGCCCCGTGGGGCGCCTTGGCGCCCGGCAAACTTTAATTAAGTATGGTATGGACAACATCTGTGCCAAATTTGGTGCTTTTGGAAGAATCTGAACCAAAATATCCCCAAGGCCCCCCACTATTAGCTCACTTAAATTCCATGCTGGGTAATGCTCCCAGAATCTGGTTTAGCAAAAGCCTGTATGTTAGCTCGCGATGCTAATGTCATTGGAACTGCTAATAACGTCAGCATCACGAGCTAACTAGCATTAGCGCTCTACTTATCAAACCAGGCTTCTTCCTTTTTTAGCACAGTAGCTAACTAGTAGGCAGCCAGATCACTTGTCTGCTGCAGTTGAAAGTAGCTGTATCTGTCACGAAGTAACCAGGAAGCGAAGCCAGTGTGAAGTTGCATGTGTACATTCATACTGAATTATTCTCATTATTTATTCATATTGTATTATTTGGAGTGGTTTTGCTGTTTTGCTTTTGCTTGCCTGGAAGGGACTGAGACACTCCCCCCCCCGCCTTTCCAACACACCTGGAGCGGATCAGGCAATCAGTGGATGGGGCTGATTTAACCCAGCTGTGACGAGCTGCAGGAGAGAGAGCTGAGCAGAGCTAGTGTGGCCAGGTGGAGGGTGAGAGCAGAGCGGCACGGGCAGGACACGGACGACAACAGACTGAGCTGGTGTGTGGGCAAGGCAGCCGGACAACGGCAAGTGTGGCCCGACCAGTGTGGAGCACACACGCAGAGGATTGCACAGTTACGAGGAGACCAGGAGGACGTGTGCTGTCGGCGCGACGCCTCCCCCCTTTCCCCCCGATTATCCCCAGCAGAGGAAACAAGACTGGTATCAGTGACTTTCTTAAAGAACAATCATTGCTTTTACCCTTGCCCTCCCCATTGCCCATGGATAACGCTCCCCCCCCCCACCCCACTCTTCCAGCTGCTGCCTACAATGACTTGTAGCTCTTTTATTCCACTGCTTGCATTTTAATGATTGGCCTGTACTCTCTGCACATTTTTATATAAAGACCCTTTTTAAACCAGAACTGTGTTGTGTGACTTTTAAGACTGGGGTATTTGAATTAACTTTTTAATTGTTCCGTGGATTGTGACACTCTTTTCTTGGCGTTTGTTGGCAGGATACCCCAGTCCTTGAGCACACCGGTTTAAAAAAAAAAAAAAAAAAAAAGGCCTTCAACATGACGTGGCCATGGTATATGGGGGTTCCACTGGCCCCAAAACTTGATGGAAAAAATGCAATGCAGTATGGAGACTGGGAAAACAGGATGAAAGCCCTTCTTAGAGCTCAAGGATTCACTCCAGAACAAAAAATTGACTTTCTGTTTAGTTCTCTAGAGAGTGATGCCAGGAGGGAAGTTCAGCTGATGGAGGAGCAACAAAGAGATTCTGCTGACAAAATATTTGACTTTCTTCGAGGTCTGTATGGAGGGCGGGCTTCAACTGCTGACCTGCGGATGCAATTTTTTAAAGTTAAACAGGGTGCGGGAGAGGCACTGGGAGATTTTAGCCTCCGATTGAGAGAAGCCTTCCAAAAGTGGGGGGCTGCCGAGCCCGATGGTTCTGCTTCCCTGCAACACACACTGAGAGATCAGATGATACTGGGCCTGCCAGCTGGCTCCCTGAAGAAGGAGCTCCAGAGGCAGGTGCGTAGGAACTCAAATCTGACTTTTTCTGAATTGTTGCAGGAGGCTAAAGAGCTGGAGAAAGAAGGCTGGATGGAGGAGGGAGATGGACTGTGTCACAAGATCTACACTGCCCCCCCTGCTGACCCCCTCGCCCAGTGGAAAGATCAAACTCGCACCGAGCTGCTTAATATGGTTTCAGAATTTGAAACAAGCCCTGAAAGAGGAGATTGTGAACGCCATGCAGAACAGCAGTCAGCCCCCAAGCTGGACATGAGCAGCCCAGGTATAGGGCCCCCCAGACCTGCCCACGTTGGAATGACCAGGGACAGCCCATTTGTCTACACTGTGGACAGGCCGGGCATTTCCGGCGAGAGTGCCCCCAGCGCCAAACAAACCAGGCTCCTTTAAACTCCCAGGGCCGGCCACTGTAGGGCGAGTGGACGGAAGTCTGGAAACAGAACAAGCATTAAAGCCCTCTTTTGTCGGAGAATGTCCAGCAGTAGAAGTGTTTGCAGGAGGAACACACATCCCCTGTATTTTGGACACAGGCTCACAGGTAACTCTGTTCAGTGAAACTTTTTTAAAGACTAATTTTAAAGATTTGCAGACAGAAAATGGCACAAAGATAAATTGGCTAAAATTGAAAGCAGCAAATGGCCTGCAGATTCCTTATGTAGGTTATGCCATGCTGGATTTTAAAGTGGGGGGGATTGATGTTCCAGAGAGGGGGGTCCTCATTGTTTCTGATGACTGCATGGGGCCCCACCAGGGGCTGTTGGGCATGAATGTGATCAGACCAGTGTGGGAGGCTGTGGAGGGAGGAGCTTATCCAGGGCTCAAAGCTTTTAAGTCCACAGTTCCACCTGTGTCTCAAAAGGAGTGGGAATGGGCATTTGCCTGCTGTCAACGAGTCCTGGTATCCGGCCCCACTGAAGTGAGACCAATGACTGCTCGCTTGACAAAACAGCAACCAGTGATCGTGCCCCCGGAAAGCGAAATGGTGCTATGGACACATGTTCCAGAGAACACTGGTAAGATTGACTGATTGATTGATTGACTTTATTTGGTGATAAAAAAACAGGACATAAGACAACATATCACCGAGGATAAAAACACAATAAAGCCCGAAGGCTTATTTCCATTGTGGTCCCCATGGAGACAAGACAGACAACGTAAATACGTGTAACAAAGAAGTGCAAGTGGGAACATAATTTAAAACTAATACAACTCCATTAAAAGATAAATTACTAACTCAGTTTATAATTTACCAAAATAAAAAAATAAAAACTAGAACTAAACATATCAATCAATAAAATAAAAGACCAGCTATACCATAAATAAATAACCAATTCAAGAACTAAAAAGACAGGATAAAACGGTTTAAAGTGCGGATGTTTGTAACCATTTTTTTAAGCCTTTCTTAAAAGTGCAGATAGACTCACTCAGTTTCAAGCACGAAGGTAACATGTTCCATTGAGTCGCTGCATTATATTTGAACGAGTTCCTCCCCATCAGGGTCCTAAATCTGATAGGGATGAAATCAGTAGAACTGCCTCTCGTAGAATACTGGTGACGCTCACTCACACAAGAAAAGTAGCTTTTAAGATACATAGGAACAAAATTCTTAACAATCTTAAAAGTGAACAGCAGCTTGATATATAAAGTGCGCTTCTCAACTGTCAGCCAATTAAGACTGTCAAAGTGAGCTTGGTCCAGGTGGGTACGTGGATGGACTTTAAGAATGACTCGAATCAACTTGTTTTGAGCCGTTTGTAATTTGTTTTTGAGTTTCTGAGAGAGACCAGTATACCAGCAGATGGCAGCATAGTCAAAATGACTCTGAACAAGTGCAGAAGCCAGAGAGTGAAGGACTGGACTGGTGAGAAAGGCAGCTTTCCTGGCCAGAAACCTGACATGCATGTTAATTTTGCCAAGGACTTTCAGAGCCATATACTCACCTGATAGGTATTTGTCTAAAATGCAGCCAAGGTAGCTTACCTTATCCTTGGCATCAATTTGAATGTCACCAATCTTGATGACGAGACCGGGCGATTTAGACAATTTAATTCTAGAGCCGAATACAATGGCCTCTGTCTTACCTAAGTGAAGAGACAATCTGTTGTCGGACAGCCAGTCACAAACACTCTCTAGCTCTGCACTTAAAGCTTTCTCCACAGCAGATTTCTCCTGGTGCGACACCATTAAAACAGAGTCATCAGCATAAAGAAACAAATTACAGGCAGGAGAGGTCGCCGCTCTAAAATCATTAATATATAAAAGAAAAAGCAGGGGTCCGAGGATACTCCCCTGCGGCACCCCCCACCCCATTTCTTGAACTTCAGAAAGCGTTCCGTTAACGTCCACCCTTTGAAGACGGTGGGTAAGATATGATTCGATCCAACGTAATGCTAAAACACTAAAACCCATTGCTCTGAGTTTAAGAATTAAAATGCCGTGGTCTACAGTATCAAACGCTTTCTGAAGATCAAGCAACACTAGACCACAAAACTTGCCTGCATCAACTTCCCTCCTAATTAAATCAGTGAGGTACATCAGGCATGTTTCAGTAGAATGGGATTTCCTGAAACCTGACTGCCACTCATATAAAATCTGTTTCTCTGTAATAAAGTCATTGATTTGTTGTAACACTAGATTTTCCAAGACTTTAGACAGAGAACATAAAATCGATACAGGCCTGTAGTTGTTTGGGTCCCTTTTACACCCTTTTTTAAAAAGAGGAATCACTCTGGCTTTTTTAAAACCCACTGGCACAGTTCCCGACGTGATGGATAGGTTCATGATGTGGGTGATGAAGGGCGTTATCACCTCCGCAGCATCATTGAGGAACCTAGCCGGCATCAGATCGAGACCTGTGCCTTTCGTAGGCTTCAAATTTTTAAGTTGTTTACCTACCTCAGCCAGGGCCGATTTTACACTTCATGGGCCCCTGGGCTATTCATCTCTGCAGGGCCCCCCCTCAAGCGGAAGGGGGGGCTTCGGTGGCGCCCAACGGGCGCCGCCGAAAAAAAATTTGAGTGTTTTTTTTTAACCTTTTTTAGCCGTATTTAAAGGAATATCTCATTTTAAATCAACATTAGGATTATACTGTTGTGATGTCATTATTCAGTATCTTCTCCTTTTCTCACTAACTTTCATGTCACCACCTGCTCTCCTGTCAGCATTCTAACTTACAAACACAAACTGTAGGTTTAGCCATCATGTTCTTTCATAAACAGCCTGATTGGAAAGAAAACATTGCCACTGAGATGTCACAACAAGCACTTTTATTATTATTATTTAGTATTTATTATTGCTGTTATTATTACAGTGCACACACACATTCTCACAATTATTGCACAAATCAATCAAGCAGTATTCAAGTCTGTTCGTACCTGAAATGTCTTCTTCCTGACTTTTGCCGTGGCAAAGCGTTTGACTAGAGTGGTGAAGTCCAATGTTCTAACAATGTCACTTTCCAATGACATCAATGTCAAGTGGGTGAGCCTTTCTTGTCCCATTGTAGACCGTATCCTGTTCTTGACAAGCCCAAGTTTTGAAAAGGAGCGCTCTCCAGAGGCATTTGTTACAGGGAGAGTTAAGTAAATCCTGAAGGCAATATCCACATTTGGAAAAACTGATGACAGGTTCCTCTTCCTTATTATTTGAAGCAAGTGCCGCACACTTTAATTGTCTTTGTTTTTGATGAATTCTTTGAATTGCACTATATTTCATCTACAAATTCGGGAGCCCTCTCACAGGGTTCCATGTCGTTGTTTCCGACCTCTCGCTGTTCCGACCTCCCCTCTCCCAGCCCCATGCCTAAACCTAACCTCCCCCAGACCGTAACCCAAAACCTAACCTCTCCCCCACGCCTAAACCTAAGGTCGGCATTGCGAGTGGTCGGCATAGCGGGTGGACACCCTCTCACAGTGGATGTTATTACTCTGCAAAAAATTTTGAATGCCGTCAGTAAAAAAAACATTTTTTGCGAAGACCCTGGACAGGGGGCCCAAAAAAAAAACATCAAGGGTCCCCAAAAAAAAAAAAAAAAAAAAAAAAAAATTTTTTTTTTTTTTTTTTTTTTGGGGCCCCTTGATGTCCCGGGGCCCGGGCTTCAGCCCGGGTGAGCCCGTTGGTAAAATCGGCCCTGACCTCAGCTTCAGAAACTCTGGAGAATGCCAACGAGCCTGGTTCAATGCCCAGCTGCCCATAGAAACCAGTCAGATGTTTCTCACCATAGGCCCCTGAAGGTAATGGAAGCTTGTCAACTAGCTGTCTAGCAACAGAGGAGAAGTGGATGTTAAGATGTTCAGCTACTTCCTTTTTATTGGAAGTTATTTGACCATTCACTTCTAGGCTGATGTTACTGCCACTGGTTTTAGTTTTGGTGCTGTATCCGATTTCTTTTAGGCATTTCCAGAGCTTCTTTGGCTCCTTCCTGTGCTCCAATATTTTCTCACTAAAGTAATTTTTTTTAGCCTTGGTGACCATTTGTTTGACCTCATTTCTCTGTTTTTTAAACTGTAAAAAACTGTTGAGGTCCTTCTTAGTTTTATGTTCTAAAAGACAGGCATCCCTCTTTTTGATGGCCTCTAGAATATTTTCATCAACCCATTTCTCAGTTCTTTGTTTAATCCTAACAGTTTTTATAGGTGCTAGGATATCTAGAGTCTGCAGAAAAACAGCATTAAAAGCAGTAAGTGCTTCATCCACATCTTGACAGCAGAGAACCTCACGTAGATCCTGATTACATGAAAGTTTACCAACAAATACATCCTTATTGTAGTTCCTTAGGCTTCTTAATTTAACCGAGTTGTGTTTACGAAAAATAGGTTTCTTTATCTTCCTCGAGAGAAAGATGATGTCATGGTCACTAATGCTACTTCTAACAACCCCACTGTTGACGATACGCTCATGGTCAGTGACCAAAATCAAATCAATAATAGTAGCCGAGTTGCTGGTAATTCGTGTGGGGCTCTGTATCAGCTGTTTCAGATTGGCCGCTCTACAAAAGCTATCAAAAGCCCCATATAAAGTAGAAGTATTTTTAAGCATGTCTGTGTTTAGGTCGCCAGTAATGATGGACTCTGCATTTGTGATAAAATCCACACATTTACCTTCCAAGATCTCATAAAAGTTTGATTGAGTAGGGGGTCGGTACAAACCACCAAATAGAATTGGTTTACTTTTCGGAAGAACAATATCAAACCATACAGCTTCTATTTCAGTATGTTCAATGTCATCTCTAATATTAAAATCTAAGCTAGTTCTAATATAAGCACATACACCACCTCCATGTCGGTTCCTATCATTTCTAATTAATGAAAAACTGTCCAGTTCAATTTCAGTGTCCGTTACTGAACTGTCCAAAAAGGTCTCGGAGAAAAATAAAATATCAGGTTTAGATTCCAGAGCTAATAAACGAATTTCAGTGATTTTAGCGACTAGGCTTCTCTATGATGCACTACACAGCACTACACAGCACTACACAGCTCTGATAGAAGGCCTGGAAAGTGAGAATGAGTGGCAAGTCGCACATGCTGTAGTCGAGGTAAAAGGAAATAAAGTACCTATAAGCAGACAATTGTCCAAGTCCCTCTGATCCGAGTCCCAAGCGAGTCTCAAGTCAATTGGTCCCGAGTCTCAAGCAAGTCCCAAGTCTTTCCTTTTGTCGTCAAGTCGAGTCAAGTCACAATGTTATTTCAAGTCAAGTCTCGAGTCGAGTCACAGGTTATGTCAAGTCGAGTCACAGGTTAGAAAAAATGACAAGGCAGAGATTATTTAGGCTGCAGACGTGCGCGTTCACGTTAATACGTGCTTGTTGCCAAGCAACACACTTCTCTCAGACGAGCTCGAGACAGCTGACAGACAGCTCCAACTCAGCTCAAACTTATAGAGTTGTATTCAAAGCATAGGAACGTTCTCACAGCTCAATTTAACAGCGCCAACACAAACAGTTTGATCACAAGTGCAATCAGTACTGAATGCGATGGCAGACTGCGCACTGCGGGCAGTTGACGAAGTCAGGAAGAAATTGAAAGATCTTCCGACGCATCAGCTTTTAAAAACCCGCCGACGAGCGGAGGTCCTGCGCCCAAAACGTCTATTTACAGCACATATCGATCGATATTTTTGGAGAAGATTCCGGCCGCATCACGCGCAGATCAAGATGAGACAGCTGTCAGTGAGTAGCTACGCATTTGGGTGTAACTTTTACGCCTGCTCCATACACAGACACAGCGCATACAGGGTGCACTAGTCATAAAATTAAGTTAGTCGTAACTTTGAGTTCTACATCGGACGTAGCGTGTAAACCTAGGCGTACGCCCAGCTGGTGCACTCGGCTGATCTTGTCACAAGTCCGAGTCGAGTTTCGATTCATTTTCTTCCAAGTCCGAGTCGAGTTTCAAGTATTTACCTTCCAAGTCCGAGTCGAGTCAGAAGTCGTCAAATTTGCGACTCGAGTCCGAGTCCCTATGACTCGAGTCCAATTGTCTGCCTATAAGGTTATGTAATCCACACCAGGGGCGGTTTTAGCATCAGAGCTTTGGGTGGGCTCAGCCCACCCAAAGGTCATGGACCACTAAACCCCTAGGGGGGTCCGGGGGCATGCCCCCCCGTAAGATAATTTTGTACAGTTTCAAGTAAAAATGGATCAAACTAGCGCACTTTGAGATCAAAATGAAGAGACTAGATCTATGAAGAACTACACACATCAATATCTTCTTTACCGTTCTGTGGTTTTACAGCGATGAAAAAATAATTGTTTCCATATTGTGGAGTCTCGGTAACATACTGCTTGACAGGTGAGAGCGGGAGGACAACCAGCCACCACAGTGACGTCAGAGCCGGGGATTCCCGACAGAGACGGTGTCTAGGCCGTGTCATCAACAACAGGTACTTCCCCAATTTCATGTTGAATCAGTGGGACCGCTGACAGCCGGGCGCGCTTAGGAGCAGAGCGCACGGCTGGAGCGGATCCCCCAATTAAGGGCCATAGAAAACCAGACACCGCTCTGAACCTCACTGTGTGGCCGGTTCTCCTCCAGAAGGAAGCTCCTTGCTGTCGGGCGGTAAGTACATTTCCCGATCCTCTCCCTAAACATTTGCATGTAATGATATTGCTGTTACCTGACAAGATATTGGAGCAATTAAAAGCGAGGAACTGAGGCCGGGCTACGTGGTGGGGAGAACAGCCCTACGGAGTCGCAGGCTATCCCTGGCCGAAAGAGTTATCTTTCCCTGATTTCCCCGAGAAGGGATGAACTTTCTTTCTTTGTTTAATTGAATAAAACAACGCATATTGCGTTTAAAACCTGCTTTTGACTATTGGCTTGAATCAGAGTTCCCACAAGTGGTGGAGAATGCAGGCACTCTGATTCAACGCTAAACACCTCACGCACCATGGAGCAGGCCCAGGCTCTGGTGACGCTGATCCAAAGCCAAACTGAACTGCAGCAGGCAGTAAAAGAACTAATAAAAAAAATAGAGAAAGACGACTCGACTGCAAGGGCCCCCGGAGATGTCCTAACAAAGCAAAGCCCAGACGATGATGTCGAAGCATACTTGGAGCTATTCGAGAGAACGGCGGTACGAGAGGGATGGCCTGCCGCACACTGGGGAGGCATCATTGCTCCTTTCCTCACAGGCCAGGCGCAGAGGGTCTGTCGGGACCTGTCCATGGGAGAGGCAAGGGATTTCGTGAAGCTACGCACCGCCATCCTCGCCAGCTACGGCTACAGCCTCCCCGCTCGTGCGCAACGGTATCATGGCTGGCGATACACAACGGACCAGCCGCCCCGTTCCCAGGTAGCTGATCTACTGAGGCTCACCCAGAGCTGGCTCACCTCCACGGGAGATCCCCCGTGGATAGAACGACTCGTAATTGACCGGTGCATCCGCTCCTTGCCGCCCGACGCCAGGAAATACGCTGCACAGGTGAGCCCCTCCTCCCTGAACGCCTTGGTAGCCTTGCTGGAAAACCACCAAGTCAGCGCTGACATGATGCGATCCACCCTGAGTGAGCCACTTCGCAAGACAGCCCCCCCAGACAGACCCAGCCGGGACAGCCGCCGCCGACTGCCACCGGCCCAGCCCACGGCCCACAGAGAGCCGCGCAACACGGCCGACCGAGGGAGTCGACAGCTAAGGCGGTGCTACGTCTGCGGACAAGAAGACCACATGTCCTGGTCCTGCCCCGACAGAGATGTGTCCATGCCCTCCGCAGCCGGTGACGAACCCCGACCCTCCCTTCACACCGGAGGCTACCCCGTCCAGCAGGCGACCCTACCGGTCCGGGTGGGGCGCACCGACACCCATGCCCTCCTCGACTCCGGAAGCGTGGTAACCCTCGTCCGGGCCGACCTCGCGGGGGAGCTCTCGACAGAAACCATGGCCGTGAGATGCGTCCACGGGGACGAAAAATGCTATGCGGTCAGCTATATACGGGTCCAAACCCCAAAAGGCGAGGCCAGAGTCGCCGCAGGCGTGGTGCCCAATCTCCCGGTCCCGCTCCTGATAGGCACTGATTGCCCCCTATTCCTCCGATACTGGCGTTCCGGTAGGCTCCCGGAGAAGCCCCGACGGGACAAACCCCGAGGGAGACGGATGACCCGGCAAAACGTTGCCTGCCCAGCCTTCAGGCCGGGATCCGAAGGACCGCAGTCCGACACATCGGCCGCCGAAGAAGGTCCCGCCGGGCCCGCTGAATATGAGACGCCGCCGCTCGAGGAGGACCCCTTCGCGGAGTTTCCTCTCCCGGACGGACCCGAACCCCCGGCCCACGGAGAGTTCGCCTCGGCCCAATGGGCGGACCCGAATCTGGAAGCCAGCCGTAGAGCCGTCGCAGCCATTGATGGGAAGCGCTGTTCCGGGGTGAGGCAAACCTTCCCACAATTTATTGTGAAACAGGGGTTGTTGTATAGATCCACCAAAACTCCGGAGGGGGAAGTCATGGAACAATTATTAGTGCCTAAAACCTATGTGTCCAGAGTGTTATATTTGGCCCACACTCATCAGTTGGGAGCACATCTAGGGGTTAAAAAAACATATAACCGAGTGCTACGCCGGTTCTATTGGCCAGACATAAAAAAAGCGATTGAGAATTTCTGTCGATGTTGTGGTGAGTGCCAGAAAACTGCTCCCCGGCCACTGTACAGGAACCCCCTGATCCCTCTACCCATCATCGAGGTCCCGTTTTCCCGTCTCGCCATGGACATCGTGGGGCCGCTCCCGAAGTCAAGCAGAGGACACCGCTACATATTGGTAATAGTGGACTATGCTACTCGTTACCCTGAAGCAATACCTTTACGCACCGCTACGGCCAAAAATGTCGCTAAAGAACTGTTCATGCTGTTTAGCCGGGTGGGAATCGCAGAGCAGGTGCTCACCGACCAAGGCTCATGCTTCATGTCCAGAGTAATGACAGACTTGTACAAATGGCTGAAAATAAAACGCATAAGAACTTCTGTTTATCACCCCCAGACAGATGGCCTAGTCGAGAGATTTAACCAAACCCTGAAAAAGATGCTGAAGAAACTGATAGATGTGGACGGGAAAGATTGGGACCAACTCATTCCCTATGTGCTGTTTGCCATACGAGAAGTGCCACAGGCATCCACTGGATACTCCCCGTTTGAACTGCTCTACGGCCGAAACCCCCGGGGTCTACTCGACTTGGCAAAG
This sequence comes from Poromitra crassiceps, assembly GCF_964638095.1. NCBI lineage: Eukaryota > Metazoa > Chordata > Actinopteri > Beryciformes > Melamphaidae > Poromitra > Poromitra crassiceps. Next base: position 6,234,547 of record NC_139638.1, on the reverse strand, counting down.
GAGGCGTGGGAAAGCCAGCCCTCCCCACTACGGAATGTCATCGAACATGTCGAGAGGCTACAAGAAAGAGCTAAAAAGGTATGGCCGCTGGTACGACGGCACATGGAGGAGGCACAAGCCGCCCAGACCCGCACATATAATAGAGGAGCCAACCCCAGGCAGTTCCAGGTCGGGGAGAAGGTCCTTGTATTAGTGCCCAGCCATGACTGCAAATTCCTGGCCAAATGGCAGGGGCCGTTTGAAGTAGTCGAGAAGGTCGGGCCAGTGAACTACCGAGTATGTCAGCCGGGACGGAGAAAAGGACTACAGCTCTACCACATCAACATTTTGAAGCCGTGGCATGAAGCCGAGAGACCCGCTCCCCTAGCCCTCCTCAACAGCGCCCCACACCGGGCGCCGCCGACGGTCCCAGTGGACATCGGACAGGAGTTGGGACCCGAACAACTCCAAGATGTAAAGGAGCTCCTAGGACGGAGCCGGGACGTTTTCTCCGACCTGCCTGGCCAGACAAACGCCATACAACACGACATAGAAACGACGCCAGGAAAAGTGGTACGACAACGGCCATACCGCATCCCCGAGGCCCGACGGGAAGCGATACGAGAAGAGGTAAAGAAAATGCTTGAATTAGGAGTGATCGAGGAATCCCACAGCCCCTGGTCCAGCCCGATTGTAATTGTACCAAAGCCAGACGGGACACTTAGATTCTGTAATGACTTTAGAAAAGTGAATGAAATATCCACGTTTGATGCATACCCGATGCCAAGGGTGGACGAGCTCATTGAACGGCTGGGACCAGCTCGATTCGTCAGCACACTGGACCTCACCAAAGGGTATTGGCAGGTTCCCCTAACCAGACGGGCGAAACCAAAGACCGCATTCGCAACACCCGACGGCCTGTTTCAGTACCGCGTCCTCCCCTTTGGTGTACACGGCGCACCCGCCACCTTTCAGAGGCTGATGGACAGGGTCCTCCGGCCACATAGAGAGTATGCCGCAGCATATTTGGATGATATCGTCATACACAGCAGCAACTGGGAAGACCACATGAAGCAGCTGGAAGCGGTCCTGAGAGCCCTCCGCCGAGCCGGACTCACCGCCAACGCCAAGAAGTGTCGGTTGGCCTGGACGGAAACAAATTACTTGGGATACACCATAGGCCGGGGGTGCGTAAAACCACAAATCACGAAAGTGGAGAAAATAAGGAATTGGCCACGACCCGTAACGAAGAAACAAGTGAAGTCATTCCTGGGGCTGATTGCATACTATTTAAAATTCGTAAAAAATTTCGCCACCATAGCAGCACCGTTAGACGACTTAACGCAACAGAAGCTGCCACACCATGTCAAATGGACAGACGAAACCAACGCCGCCTTCGAGGCTCTAAAGGAGGCATTATGCCGAGAGCCAGTATTAATAGCCCCAGACTTCACAAAGCCATTCCTCCTCCACACGGACGCCTCCGGTACAGGAATAGGAGCAGTACTGGCACAGGTAATAGATGGAGATGAACACCCAGTGACCTTCATAAGCAGGAAGTTGTTGAAGCACGAAAGAAACTATTCAACGGTGGAAAAAGAATGCCTGGCAGTGAAATGGGCCATTCACTACCTCCGCTATTACCTCTGGGGCCGGGTGTTTACCCTCATCACGGACCACGCCCCCCTCAAATGGATGGCAACTAACAAAGATAAAAATGAAAGGGTAACGCGGTGGTTCTTAGAGTTGCAAAACTATAAATTCAAAGTGGAACACAGACCAGGGAAGGAGATACCACACGCAGATGCCATGTCACGACGGGATGAAGCAGAGGAAAAAGAAGCTCCCCGCACAGGCAGCGAGCTTAGGGGGAGGATGTGTGGAGTCTCGGTAACATACTGCTTGACAGGTGAGAGCGGGAGGACAACCAGCCACCACAGTGACGTCAGAGCCGGGGATTCCCGACAGAGACGGTGTCTAGGCCGCGTCATCAACAACAGGTACTTCCCCAATTTCATGTTGAATCAGTGGGACCGCTGACAGCCGGGCGCGCTTAGGAGCAGAGCGCACGGCTGGAGCGGATCCCCCAATTAAGGGCCATAGAAAACCAGACACCGCTCTGAACCTCACTGTGTGGCCGGTTCTCCTCCAGAAGGAAGCTCCTTGCTGTCGGGCGGTAAGTACATTTCCCGATCCTCTCCCTAAACATTCGCATGTAATGATATTGCTGTTACCTGACACAGACTCTCTCCTCTCGTTCTCAGGCAAGATATTGGAGCAATTAAAAGCGAGGAACTGAGGCCGGGCTACGTGGTGGGGAGAACAGCCCTACGGAGTCGCAGGCTATCCCTGGCCGAAAGAGTTATCTTTCCCTGATTTCCCCGAGAAGGGATGAACTTTCTTTGTTTAATTGAATAAAACAACGCATATTGCGTTTAAAACCTGCTTTTGACTATTGGCTTGAATCAGAGTTCCCACAATATATATATATATATATATATATATATATATATATATATATATATATATATATATATATATATATATTCTGCATACAAGTTACTATATGGTAGAATACCTAATAAATACCTAATAAATTACATAAATAATACCAAAATCACTTCAGGGGAGTTTCAAGTAAAGTAACATTTTGCTTTGTAGGCAAAGTAAAATTAAATCAAAAGGGAACTTCCTAACTTATTCGCTGGAATAATATTCTGACAAGATAATAATATACTGTAAGCACTAAAGCAGGAGTTTGCAGTCAACTAGTTGAAATTAATATGTGGCAGTATTTGTGGGGGTCAAAATCTGTAAATGTACTTTAACACGTTCAGTGCCAGCGACGCCATATGGCGTCATTAGAAATTTACCGTACAGTGCCAGCGACGCCAAATGGCGTCATAACTCCAAATTGTTTTTTTGACGGGGGGGTGTCGATCTAAGCTTCTTACGTCGCCTCTAACAATATTGTAGCTATTGGAGGTCGATAACCTATTTTACAAACCCATTAGGTGGCGACAGCACTCTCCTGATCAGAGAAAAAAGGAGCCAAACACACAGAAATAGTCACTGGTGAAAATGAGGAAATCGCATTGCATCCGTCCGTATGCATCGACGTGCCTCCATAAACGAGCACAACGCCAGCTGTGCCCCCAGCAGCAGCATCCGCTGTCACAACTGAGCACTTCCATGTACGCTGCAACAGCACATTCACATAATCAGCATTATTATTCCGAACTGGAAGCATGCCAGCCCGTGACAAACACACGCGGAACCAAAAAGCTGAATGTCGCGCACCATTCACTGTGTGTGCGCAGCAAACTCAGCAGAGACTGAGAGCCACCAGACACATAAGACACACCCAGGAGGCGTGTGCAGTTGAGGGGGGGGGGGGGGGGGGGAGCACGGAGAGCAGCAGAGCAGCATACACTTCACCCAGACAGACCCAGACATCAGAAAATTAGCTTCAGAGTCAGAGATGTGCTTGAAATGTTTAATTTCACAAAAGGCTCATTATCTCAGCTCGTAGAAAAAAAGGTATGTTTTTCGTTCAATCAAGCTATCTTCTCCGGCTCATAACTAAAGAACGGAAAATGGGATCAATAAACTTTTTTTTGCAGGTGATAGAAGAGAGTCTCATCGTTATTTGTGCGTGTTCAGTGTTTACATAGTAATTATTAAAAAAATTATATGACTGTTTTAAAATGCATTGCGGCCTATGTGGCACAGCAAGCAACCTTTTGCCCAAGGGCCGTGGCACTGAAAGTGTTAATTTTGAACAACAGCACTACAACGGTGGCATTACAAATGGTATTATGAAATTATTGTGGGAAAAAACAAGAATGCCACTTTTTTCATGAACTTTAAGCAGAAAATAAAAAAAATAGTTTTAAAGCAAAAATAAATGATAAATAAAGATCATTTTAACACATTCACTGCCAACAGTTTTTCCAATACAGTAGGTAGCTTCTGCCAAGGTTTTTTTTGAGGATTCTGGCTCATCTTTCAAGAGCCGAGGATTATTTTCTGCTAGGACTTTGTGAACACAAAATATCTCAAAAGAACTAATAGAATGTGTGCTTTCTCTGTCTAAAAGAGTTAGTTTTTATCATGTTCTGTTATGTAGGCATTAGCAGTTGAATACAGCATGGTTTCAGCCTCTGAGAAGGAAAGCTGAGATAAATGCCTTTTTGTGAAATTCGATAGAACAGTCACTTTAACCATTTATTTTTGGCATCAGTGAGACATCAGACATCTAAACAATAGTTCTGAACAGTAATTTCCTCCAAAATAACAGCACCCCCACCCCCCTCTCCTTCAAACTCCTCCCTCCGTGGGTGTGTCTCTGGTGGCTGCAGCGTGTGTCACAGGCGAGTCTCTGCTGCCTGCCTGTGCTGCCTGGTGGCCGCTCGTCGGGCGAGTCTGGATCGGGCTCGTTCGTTTCTGGGGTTTCGGTTGTGAGCTGGGATGAAGCTGCGTGCGATTCTGGGCTTTCTGCTGCGTGTTTCAAAGTGTGTTGCACCCAGAGTCTATTTTTGGAATCCCCCACCGTTGTGCGCCAGCTCCCAGCGCGAAAGCGTTTTCGCCAAACCATTTTCATGAGAATGGTTTCCTCACGCTTTTTCCTGCTGTTTTTGCTTGGCTTTCTCTAGTCTGGAGAGCACTGTCGCCACTTAGTGGGTCGGTAAAATAGGTTATACACATTCAATAGCTCCCATATTTTTATAGGAGATGTAAAAGGGTTTGATCCACGTTAATTTGATCCACCGTCAAAAAAATATTTTTTTTTAGGGTTAACTCGTCGACGGCAGTCAACCGTTGTTTTTTTGACGAGTTAACTCGTCGACGGCAGTGAACGTGTTAACAGAAACTGCTACTAATGACCACCATGGATTTGGAGAGGGGAAAAAAAAAAAAAAAAAAAATTGGGGTGGGCTGAGACTATTTTTGGGTGGGCTAAAGCCTACCCAAAAAAGGCCTAGAACCGCCCCTGATCCACACCCCTACTCCATTGAAATACCACAGCGTCAGCCATTGGCCAAAATCTGTCAGATATCACCTGAACAACTTGATGCTAATAACCTCGTGTTGCAGGAATCAGATGGGGAGTTGGAGGTGGCAGTGCGAGCCATCCAAGACACTGCTGAGGACTGTACGTCGGGTGGGGTCCCTCTCTGTCCAAACCTTCCACAACCACAGCAAGAGAGAGTGGAACAATTCCTCTCTAAATGGAGGGGCATATTTTCTCAGGATGATGAAGACTTTGGGCGCACTGATGCTGTATTACACCAAATCCCCACAGGTGATGCACCCCCCTCCCGAGAACGGTACAGGCCAGTGCCCCCAAAACTGTACCAGGAGCTCCGGTCCCTCCTGCAGACCATGCTGGAGAAGGGGGTCATTAAGGAGAGCAGCAGCCCCTGGGCAGCACCGGTCGTTCTGGTGAAGAAAAAGGATGGGTCATGGAGGTTCTGCGTGGACTACCGGCAGCTGAATGACCTCACCCATAAAGATGCCTACCCCTTGCCACGCATCGAGGAGTCACTCACCACCTTGACCAAAGCTGAGTGGTATTCAACCCTGGACCTTGCCAGTGGCTACTGGCAGGTCGAAATGGACCCAGTGGACCAGGAGAAAACCGCTTTCACTACACCGCTGGGGCTGTTCGAATTTGAGAGAATGCCATTTGGGCTGTGCAATGCGCCAGCCACATTCCAGAGGTTGATGCAACGTTGTCTGGGTTCACAGGTAAATGACTCTCTCTTAATTTACCTAGACGACATCATTGTGTACTCTGAGACCTTTGATAAACATCTTGCCCACCTAGAACGAGTGTTTCAGAAACTCAAAGACCATGGACTGAAACTGCAACCAAAGAAGTGCACTCTGTTCCGGAAGGAGGTACACTACTTGGGCCACCTGGTGAGCCAGCAGGGAGTGTCACCTAACTCCGAGAAGGTCAAGGCGGTGAGGGATTGGCCCCCACCTACGACTGTACGCCAGGTACGTTCCTTCCTGGGTTTTGTGGGGTATTAAGGCATTTTATTCATGCCTTCGCAAGAGTTTCTGCCCCCTTACAAGCTCTAACACATGGCGTGCAACAGTTTAATTCAAAGACTCGGCCTGTAAAGTGGGACTCTAGCTGCCAAACAGCCTTTGAAGCTTTGAAGGACAAGTTGGTGAGTGCCCCCATTTTGGCTCATGCAGATTTTACCCTGCCTTTCAGACTGTACACTGATGCGAGTTTTGAAGGCTTGGGGGCAGTTCGTTCGCAGGTGCAGGAGGGCAAAGAACGGGTAATAGCGTATGCAAGCCGATCCCTGGATCCTAATGAGCGAAATGATAAGAACTACAGCTCATTTAAATTGGAACTGCTGGCCCTTAAATGGGCGATAACAGAAAAATTCAAAGACTACTTGTGGGGCTCGGAGGTTATGGTGTTCACTGACAATAACCCACTAGTGCACTTGAACAATGCAAAGCTTGGGGCGGTGGAGCAGAGGTGGGTGGCACAGCTGTCAAATTTTAACTATGTTCTTAAATACCGCCCAGGAAAAGAAAATGGCAATGCGGACGCCTTGTCACGGAGACCACCGGAAACCTCCGCCACCATGGCTATCACCACAGAGGGTGCAGAGTGCCAGGAGCAGTCGGAGCTTTGGGCAGCACGTCAACAGGAGGACCCGACACTAGATGTGGTGAAAACCTTGATACTGGAAGGTAAACGCATCTCAGAGCATGCTCAAGAACACAGAGTGAAGTTGTTGCCAAATCATGGGCCCAGTTTAGGGTTAAGGGGGGTCTTCTACTAAAGACTGTAGAAGACAAAGACACTGAACTACTTGAACTAATTGTAGTGCCCCCAGGGTGGAGAAGATTGGTGTGGAAACACTACCATGAAGCGGTTGGCCATCTGGCTGGCACCAAAACTCTGTCTGTGTTGCAGCGCCGGTTCTATTGGCCAGGGCAAGGGGAGGATGTCCACCAATGGTCAACTAACTGCAGCCACTGTCTGCACCAGAAATCCTATCGGGAGGTAAGAGCTCCCATAAATCCTGTGTCTACCTCTTACCCACTGGAACTGGTAGCCGTGGATTATCTGTCATTGGGCCGGCAAGGAGACGTGCACCCCTATATTTTGGTTGCAGTGGATGTGTTTTCCAGGTTTGCATGGGCTGTGCCAACAAGAGACCAGACGGCGGCCACAACAGCCAAAGCGCTGTGGGCACACATCATCCAGCCATTTGGCTGCCCGGAACGGATACACTCAGACCGAGGAGCAGCTTTTGAATCCGCTGTCCTAGCAGAACTGTGCCAGATGTATGGAGCCAGGAAGAGTCGGACAACCCCATACCATCCCCAGGGGAATGGCTCGGTCGAAAGGTTCAATCATACACTGTTGACTCTTTTGAGCTCCTTGAAAGAGGAGGAGCAGGCACAGTGGTCTCGACGGTTACCAGAATTGGTGCATGCATATAACAATGCTGTTAATGAGTCTACTGGTCTCTCCCCTTTCTTTGTTATGTTTGGCAGGCACGCCCACCTTCCGGTGGATATGTTGGTGGGAGCCCCCACACCAGCACCTTCCAATCAACAGGGAGGATGGGTCCAGGCTTACCACCAGACATTGTTGCAAGCGTATGAAGCGGTGTCCAAGTGCTCCAAGCGCAGACAGGCCTGAGACCAGCAGAGGTATAATAAAAAACAGATGGCTTTACCGCTGTTGCCGGGGGAGCGAGTTTTGGTGAGGAACTTTCGATGGCGGGCCCAGGGCAAACTGACCCCTAGGTGGGTACGAGAGCCATTCGTTGTGATATCCACTCTGTCTGCAGACAGTCCGGCATACAGGATCCGACCCGAAGGTCGTGAAGGTCCAGTAAGGACCATTCATCGCAACCACCTCAGGCCCTGCCCAGACCCACCGCTGTCCCAAACCAGGCCGGTGAGCCCACAAAATACCCCAGAGGTGAGCACATTTCCTCCTCTGCTCTTATGTAGGCCACAGTGGACTCCAGCACAAACGGCAGTAGAGGGCCGGCCACCGGCCCCGCCAGCCCAGCCAAGGCCGGATGGACAGGCTCCAGGAGCAGTAACTGGGGAGGAAGTGGCAGAGATTGGAGAGGCCTCACAGGACCCAATTAACCCAGGTCAGATAGAGGTTGACCTACCTCGTAGGTCAACGAGAAGTAATCTGGGAGCTAAGCCTGATCGTTATTTACATTAAGCACCGATTGTCGGGACGACAATCCTTAAAGGTGGGAGGAGTGTCACGAAGTAACCAGGAAGCGAAGCCAGTGTGAAGTTGCATGTGTACATTCATACTGAATTATTCTCATTATTTATTCATATTGTATTATTTGGAGTGGTTTTGCTGTTTTGCTTTTGCTTGCCTGGAAGGGACTGAGACACTCCCCCCCCCGCCTTTCCAACACACCTGGAGCGGATCAGGCAATCAGTGGATGGGGCTGATTTAACCCAGCTGTGACGAGCTGCAGGAGAGAGAGCTGAGCAGAGCTAGTGTGGCCAGGTGGAGGGTGAGAGCAGAGCGGCACGGGCAGGACACGGACGACAACAGACTGAGCTGGTGTGTGGGCAAGGTAGCCGGACAACGGCAAGTGTGGCCCGACCAGTGTGGAGCACACACGCAGAGGATTGCACCGTACGAGGAGACCAGGAGGACGTGTGCTGTCGGCGCGACGCCTCCCGGCGCAGTCGGTAGCGCTGTCGCCTCACAGTTAGAAGGTCCTGAGTTCGATTCTCGCCTGGGACACTGTGAGCGCTGTGGTTGTGTTCCCCCCCATATCTTCAGTGCCCACTGCCCAGGTGGGGTATCTCGTCGTAAGGGCCTTTCTCTCTGTGTGGAGTTTGCATGTTCTCCCCGTACCCCCCAGGGGGTTCCTCTGTATATGACCCCCCCACTAAAAACATGCAGAAGATCAGATCGTCATCGTCATCCGACCAGTGACGACAACATCCGAAGTTGGTCCCCGGGCGCTGTACGAGAAAGCGACCACTGCTCCTGGCCTGCCCCTCGGAGGAAAGGACATGCCTGGATGGGTTAAATGCAGAGGACACTTTTCACCGGCCACCGTCAGCATGAGTGTGTTGTGGCCGCATGCATGTGTTGTGGTGTTCGTGTGACAATAAAAGACGGGCTTGTCCGTTACGAGAGTTTTTTTTTTTTTTTTTTTTTTTTTTCCCTTTCCCCCCGATTATCCCCAGCAGAGGAAACAAGACTGGTATCAGTGACTTTCTTAAAGAACAATCATTGCTTTTACCCTTGCCCTCCCCATTGCCCATGGATAACGCTCCCCCCCCCCACCCCACTCTTCCAGCTGCTGCCTACAATAACTTTTAGCTCTTTTATTCCACTGCTTGCATTTTAATGATTGGCCTGTACTCTCTGCACATTTTTATATAAAGACCCTTTTTAAACCAGAACTGTGTTGTGTGACTTTTAAGACTGGGGTATTTGAATTCACTTTTTAAGTGTTCCGTGGATTGTGACATATCTTCCACATACAAACCATAATCTGACACATTTAATCCATTTGCATGACTCTTGTCATGGCTTTGGCCAGCTAGCTAGCTGGTCACATTATGACCACTGACCAGAGAGCCAACGCTACTGTAGCTCTGATGACTGGATGCAGCGGCAGTCCTGAGCCCTGCCCGCCTGCCTGAGTCTGGTTCTCATTGGTCAGGGCTGATGTCAATCATTGCAGGGAGGCATTCCTACAAGGCCTGCATGCCTCCACTGTTGCACAATCTTATCTGTTTACCCAATCATAGGTTAGCATGAAAAATACTGAAGCACATACACACACATGACACACGGCATAAGACCCTGCCCGCATGGACCGTGCCCCTGTCGAGGCGGGGCAGTCCTCCGTACTCCAGAGACTACCCTTTCCTTCCCTGGCCTGCAGGTGTCACCATTAAAGCATTTTCAATAATGGAATTAGTTCAAATTGGAGAAAATATATTTTGGTTTATTTATTAAAAATATATAAACTTATAAACTCTCCCTTTTCTTCTCAAAAAAGAAGGGTGGGGGCTCCTCCCTTGCCTCACTAGAAAAACCTCCTATGGTCTGAACCCATACCCAACCAAAAGCCCCTAATGTTGCACAATGATGCTTGGTGATTGGCATCAGCTTCTGCAGAACATCATTAACATAGATAACCATGTGTGAACATTGGCTGAATTCCTTTCCTCTCAAAAGTTACCTTGCCAGTTGAGTCAATAGATACTAGGGATGTCACAATATATCACAATATCAAAACGTGACAATATGTATCGTTGAGATGAGATCTCATATCGCGAGAAAAAGAAGCTGAACATGGTGTCACTGATCTGCATCTGATTGCATGCTCGCTCTCCTTTTCATTGCTTTGTTTGAACAGACGAGGGACGTTACAGACACGGGAGGATGAAAATGGTGAAATTACTCAAATTAGCGTGGAGGATGCCCCCTCAACTTACAAATCGTTACAAAGTATTGCATCGCAAAAAGTATCGCAAAAAAGTATTGTTAAAATATTGTATCGTATCGTTATCGTGAACCCAATGTCGTGTATCGTATCGTGAACTGAGTGTATCGTGACACCCCTAATAGATACTGATGATTTCCAGCAATTCTCAATGATCAAAATGAGAGGTTGCGAGGGCACGATATTGATGCACAAGAGTGAATACATGCATTTATGCCAAATGAACAACTTCCACTTGAACTGGATCACTCACTGGACTGCAATGCAGGAGAGATGAAAAACATGTCCGTTAGTTTTGACTGTGGTCTGATTTCTGTGAGATGTGATTACTCTCCTCTGTCTGAGAAGGCTTTCGAAGGCCTTTTAACTACAGTAACCTGTTGGACATCGTATTGTCTCCCACTGGGGAGACTATGCATTGGTCTCCGTCCGTCCATCCGTATGTCCATCCATCACACTGTAATGTCCCAATGTAAAGTCCCAGAGCAACCACATTTGGCAGATGGCTTCATAATGACCCACTACTGCTCAGGCCAGGCCCCATGTGTTGACCAGATATATAGCAACTTTACATTTTGGCCTAACTTCTGCACCGTATGGGCCAGAATAAAAATGCCATTATCTCTGGATTCCTTTGTTCATTCTGCATCCATCCATATAGGCCCCACCCATTTCTGCCCACAAGATTTCCCGGCATTTTGAATTTTGTATAAAACACTTGTTTCGCTACTCACACAAATTTTGTCCAATCTGCACCAAACCACAACACACAGCATGGACTGCCCCGCCCATCCCCGGACCCCGCCATGTAGAATTTTGTCCAAAAAATTTTTTTTTACACCTTTTCTTTACTGACTGACCCAACGAACGACACCACCAGTGGGAGAAGACGACATGTTTAAGACTTTCTTGTTTAAACATGGAGCTGTCAGAGCTAAAACACCTCTGTTATTTCAGTGTGAAAAGAACATGCAACCCTGTAAACCCAGCACAGGCATGGCTGTGTGTGCTATTAGCACAATCTGATTTCACCAAGTAACAGTTGTTCCTGGACCAACATCTCCTAGTTTCCAGTTCGTGCATGAGTATTATAACACAATTAACATGGCCAAACTTGACTCACATCCACAACACAACATTTTAAATGAAAGTAGTAAAGCTAATATACTGTCTGCCATCCTACCCAACAGAAATGAGAATCAGTAGTATCCCAATTTTCAATGCTGATGTGATGGTGTTACAATAACCAAATGACCGCTAAAGGTGTGTTCACACCGACCTATTAAAGTTTTTCGCTGGCATCGAGTTTACATACAAAGTCAATGCAAACGAGCGATTGAGTGTATATTCGCCCGGGAGAAAAATCGCTGCGCGTCCGAGCGACAGAGACAGAGCGATAGGGCGAAAATTTGCTCGTCGCCCGAGATGAAATATCCCAACTCGAGCGAAATTTCGCTGCCAAAAGTCGCTTGCTGCTCAACGCTGTGCTGTGTGAGTGAAGGATCACACTGGCTTGGAACAAACTGCTGGTTTATTAATGTGGCAACAAATCGCATTTACAGATTGACAGCTGACATGAAGTGAAGTCTGTACTAACGGTAGATAGATAGATAGATAGATATCGGTGTGAACAAAGCGTAACTCACCATAGCATTGGATTATTTGTATAGGATTAAGATGAAACATGTACTGAATAACTGTTCAGTATTTGGCAACAAAAGTTATAGATACTATAGACTTTCTTGTAAGAAAACTATCCACAGGTCAAGTGAGATACCTATATTTACAGACATTCTGGGTGAAGACATTTGCATAGAAGCCCATGTTTCTCTCTCTCTCTCCCTCTCTCTCTCTCTCTCCCTCTCTCTCTCTCTCTCTCTCTCTCTCTCTCTATATATATATATATATATATATATATACATACACACACACACACACACACACACACACACACACACACACACACACAGACACAGACACACACACACACACACACACACACACACACACACACACACACACACACACACACACACACATATATGTGTCTGTCACACATTGTAATCTGAAAAAAAATCAAGGAGATGATGCTTATTTCAATCTTCACACTCCTAAAAGCAACATTCAGAGATTTGACAAGAGACACTTATTTACTGATTCTAAAATGGCTGCATTTGATGTGGAATGGATAGTTCAAAAACCTAAACTTGTATATTAATGAGGAAAAACCCTGAACCCCCCCCCCCCCCCCCCCAAAAGAAAGAAAGAAAGAAAGAAACTATTTCCTCATTTTCTGGGAATTACACATAGCCTACGTATGTGTCCCAGTACACAGCATTCATGTGTCCTTGGACAGATTCAAAGACCTGTAAAACTGCTCATAACTCTGTCTCCTCATAAACTCTTTTTGGTTTTGGTTGCTTCAATGTTGGTGATCTAATCAAGCTTCCGCTATGTCCCCCCCCCCTAGACCACAGAACAAGTATACAAGAAGTAGGTCATGGTTATTTTTCTTCTTCTTTCTTTACAGATTATATAGACTTCAGATTGTAAACTTTCAAATCTTGTCATACAGTCAAATCTGAAAATAGTTGAAGAGGATATGCTTAATTTATTTGAGTGTTTGTAGGCTAATCCTATAAGGAACATTCAGAGTTCAAATAGCCATGAAAGTTGGTGAACAAGCTCAGTTTGCTACTTGCTGAATATGAAAATCACCAGACCGTCACATAGAACACATAAGAAGCAGAGGACTTTTATTTAAAAAAAACTGCAGCACACAGGCAGGGAAGAGGAAGTCCGATATAGAGTTTGTTTTTTCTCTCAAAAAGTCTCAAAACCAATTAAGTTGGAGTTGTGATGGCAGCTAATGAGCCACTAGGTAGCCTAATGTTTTTCAACTTTTGCCTACTTTTAGGATTGTTTGCTAGTAGTTTATGAACTAATCGTAGGTAGCCTATGATTTCCTACATTTTCCTGATGGGGGACCCACAGAACTTCCCCTGGGGCTTTATTTTGCACTATTTCCAGGCCTGAATCATTTTCCCAGTCCGGCCCTGACACTCATCCTTCATCACTCTGCATGAATCTACATATCAGCTTGGAGCCCAGGGTGAGACTCAGATATTAGCTTTGAAATGACTCATAAGCTCTATTTCAGGGACTCACCTTTCATCTGTAATTGGGTGCCGCTGAGAGGGTCGAGCGTCTCGGACACCTGATCATCCGCCTTGTTCACCGACATCTCCATGAGGACAGAGTGGTCCTCTCTCCTCTATAGGAGCTATAAGCTGTGTGGCTTAGCAGAAACCAAACTGCTCTGGGAAGGAAGGAAGTATCTGACGCAGATGAAATTCAGCATCAAACTTTTTTTTTGTCGCTACGCCTACCCATACCCCTACCTTGTGGTAGTTTGTGGCTAGTTCATTGAATGGGGAAGTTGTGGGTGAGAGAGCCCCGTTTGCGTATAGGCCTCATCAAATTCAGGCTTTTAACACAGCTATTTTCCACATTTTAAAATAGTGAAAACCAGAGTGAACATCCAATAGTTGGTGCAATAAATCCGTGAAATGGAGCCCTGCAGTGTGTGAGCAGTTTTATTCCTTTTTTCACATTTTAAAATAGCAATAAAGACGTCAAAACTATCAAGTAGCACAAAGGAATTATGCAGAAACCAAAAGAGTGTTAAACAAATCAAAACTATCTTATATTTTAGATTCTTTAAAGCCGCCCTTTGCCTTGAGGGAAAGGCAAAGGCTTTGGGAAGAAATTCATACATGGGCATCAAATTTCAAGCATCATGCCTTTTAAATCAACAATGGCTTTTCAACACATAATGTTTCATTTGAACTTGGGCAGGTAAGGTCAGTTAGAATAGCAAGAAGTGGACTAGTGTTACCTTTTTAGCTCGGCAGCCTCTCGGCTCCGTGACCGTAGTCGGGAACACGCTGACTTGTATCTGACTTGGCTCGTGTCAAAAGGGGTTATCAGCTCGGTAACGTAGCTTACGTCCGAACCTCCACTTGCAGATTAGAGAGGGGAGACGAGGCGAGGAGTGGATTTATAAACACAGGGCGTTTATTCCCATCAGGTTCAAGGAACACGGCTTCTACTGTACATACAGTGTTGAACTGGACCCACTTGCTTGGCTATTACTGCTGTAGCTACCTTTAGCATATATTGTTTTCAGCTGCTTCATACATGCGCATGTGTATCTTCCGCACGGAGAGTTTGAACTGCCTACGTCACCCACACATCTCACGCCCACCAACGTATTTCTTAAAGGGGCCAGGCCAAGCCTGCAACACTACCCCCACTCTGAATAATAGTTACCCCTTAACATTACTTCAGCACACAGTTACATTCTATCTAGGATGGCATTAGAACATTGTTACGCTCAAACATTCCCCATACACCCACAGTCCCCATAGTCCTTGAAGGGGTCCTCCTGTGGAAAGTAGGTTAAGGCAAAAAGGCAATGTCCATAATATGTCCCTGAGAATTCACATCCTACATGTAACACCTGAACGCATCCTGAAAGAGGGTGAAATACGAGTAGCTCTAATGTTGTGTGACATTACTCTTAAATAGGACTTCGACGCAGTACTGAATGTAGCAGTTACTCAAAAATGCAAAAAGTATTCAAACAACAGAATGCAGCTTGGTGAGATCCATATTACTCATTAACACAGTCGACTAAGTGGGCCAGAATAAACCTCAATAAAGTGCACAGAACAGTACAAATACAATTTTTTTTTCTTTTTAACATTTCTTTTTCACAGTAGTGCATTTTTCTGGAAGTCTCTTTTTTTCTTCCCTCTCTTCTTTTTATTTTATGAACTCTTCTCTCTGAGCAGGGCAGCGCTCGGCTTACACCCTGTCAGGCTAGGTTATTCCTTCAGTTTTGCCCAGTGAATCAACCATTCACCAAACATGTCCGGCGGTTTGCGGACCCTCCCGGGTCTCTGAGGTAGCGGTGTAGCACTTGGGGAAAAACCACCGGTTTGTCCCCCGGCAGGATGGGGTGTCCCAGCCTCATCCAGTTGAGGCTGAGTAGGGCTGACTGGAAGCTGGGTGCAGCCCGGCGAGGCTGGCGGCGAAGAGTCGAGACCCGGCAGGGTCTCCTCAGAGAGGCCCTCAGCTGCTAGTTGAGTGTCCCCCAGGCTGAGGGGACCAGTGTCGAGGACTGAAGAGCTGAGGTCTGTTGCCGATGAAGCCGGGCCCGGTGCAGAAGAGCTTGAGTCCAACGAAGGGGGTGGCACCTCCACTGGGGCCCATGTGTCGGTTTCTTGGAAGACCCAACCATTGTCCAGCGGTGTCCTGGAATGATACGGCTTGAGCTTGTCGTGATGAACTACCTTGGCTTTGGCTCTCGGCCCCTTCTTAATCCGGTATACTAAGTCGTCCAACACGCCTACGACGAAGTAGAGGCCTTCGTAGGAAGGCAGGAACTTTCGCACTTGGTTTCTTTTAACTCTTTTAGTTCCTTTAATCAGATGCCACACTGCATCGCCGACTTTGTGTTGGACTCGGCAGATGTTCTTGTCGTACTGTCGTTTGGCACGCTCCACTGATTTTCCCAGAGCCTCCCGTGCCAGCTGGTGAGAGAGCTCCAGCCGTTCTCTGAGCTGCATGACATACTGTGGGGGTGTGTTAACATTGTCAGTGTCAGGTGGCAAACCAGCAACCAGGTCGACTGGCTCAGTGATTTCTCGCCCAAAGAGCATCATGTTAGGGCTCAAGCCCGTGGAGCTGTGTTTGGTGGCGCGGTACGCCATGACTGCGTACGGGAGCATCGCGTCCCAGTCCCAGTGGCATCGATCAGCTGTGGTCGCCAAGATTTTCTGGAGTGTGGCGTTGAAGCGCTCCACTTGGCCGTCCGACTGGGGATGAAAGGGGGTGGTCCGTGTCTTATCAATCCCCAGCAGTTCACACATTCCTTGAAACACGGCTGACTCGAAGTTGGAGCCCTGGTCGCTGTGCAGGCTTTGTGGGGCTCCGTATCTGCACACCCACTCAGAGACGATCTTTTCAGCCACTGTTGATGCTTGCTCATTTGGGACTGGGTAGGCCTCCACCCATTTACTGAAATAATCCTGTACCACTAGAACGAAACGACTGTGCCTCTCTGTCTCGTTTAAGGGTCCCATCAGGTCGACTGCGATCCTCTCCATAGGTGCGCCGACTCGCACAGTGCCCATAGCAGCTTGGGGGGTTTGCTTAGGGCGAGCCTTTGCCGCACAATTGGTGCAGGTGCGGCACCACAAGTTGACATCGTCCTTCATGTTGTACCAAAAGTACCTGGTTTTAAGGCGTGCCAGGGTCCTCTCCACCCCGAAGTGGCCACCCACAGGGCCGTCATGCATCTGTTCCATCACGGAGGGGCGGTAGATGTGAGGCAGTAGTATCTGTGGGTAGAACACCTTGCCTTCAGTGCAGTAAAATCTTCTCGCTACGACTCCATCTTTCTGGTAGAGCCTTTTCCATTGTGCCCAGTAGGTTTTGGTGGCAGGGCTGCAGGGGGCTATATCGGCCCATGGGGGGCGCTCCCTCCCTTCCTCCATCCACTTCTTCACTGGCGCTATGTCTGGGTCAGTCTCTTGAGCATTGTTCAACTGCTCTAGTGTCCAGCCACAGAAGAGGTTAGTGTGAGATGGCTCACTCACCATGTGGACGCTTGGATGTGACAGAGCGCGGTCACAGCTGTCGTCGTTTGATGTGCTCAGTACCCTCACGAGAGGAAACTCCGGCGTAGCAGCTGGCCTGCTCATGTAGCGACTGTCGGCCACCACTACCCCCACTGGATGAAACTCTGTCTCATTTGAACTTTCATCCAGATCGCACTGCACTCCTTTATGTTGAGGCGGCTCACCGAGGTTAGGCTCTGGCACGGTGCATGGACACAACTTCCGGCAGGGCCTCCTTGAGAGTGCGTCCGCATTCTGATGGTGCCTCCCTGGACGATGGATCACCTTGAAGTCGTACTCTGCCAGTTTCTCAAGCCAGCGGGCAAGCTGGCCCTCCGGCTCCCGCATCCTGGTCAGCCAGCGCAGGCTGCTGTGGTCGGTCCGGATGGTGAATGCTCTCCCTAGCAGGTACTGTCTGAAATGGGAGGTGAACTCCACCGCTGCCAGAAGCTCTCGTCGGGTGGTGCAGTAGTTTTGTTCTGTAGGTGACAATATCCTGCTTCCATAGGCTAGAACCCTCTCCTCCCCCCTTTGCACTTGGGAGAGGACTGCTCCGATTCCCCAGTCGCTGGCGTCAGTGTCGAGGAACAACTCGCCACTGTCGAGGGGATAGCCTAGCACAGGTGCTGCTGTCAGTCGACTCTTTAGTCCCTCGAATGCCTCCTGGCACTCGGCTGTCCAATTAAAGCGTGCATACTTCTGGGTGAGTTCATGGAGCGGCTTGGCCACAGTGGCGAAATCTTCCACAAAACGCCGGTAGTACGACGCCAGCCCGACGAACTGCCGCACCTCCGAGACGTTTTGGGGTGTGGGCCACTCTCTGACCTTTTGAACTTTCTGGGGGTCAGTGGCGACACCTTTGGCGGATACGATGTGCCCCAGGTAAACCACTCGCTCCCGGAACAGGCAGCACTTGGAGGGTTTCAGCTTCAGGTTAGCCGCGCGTAGCCTGGCGAACACTTGGTGGAGCCGCTCCAACATTTCTGTGCCGGCCCGCCCCAGGACTATGATGTCGTCTAGATATACCAAGCACGTCTCCCACTGTAGCCCGGCCAGGACGCGATCCATGAGCCGTTGGAACGTGGCCGGCGCATTACACAGTCCGAACGGCATCACGTTCCATTCGAATAGTCCTTTTCGGGTACAGAAGGCGGCGGCTTTTCTGGCTCGCGGCGTCATCTCCACCTGCCAGTACCCTGATGTTAAGTCCAGCGTGCTGAAGTACTTGGCGGAGGACAGCGTATCCAGAGTGTCCTGGATGCGCGGCAGGGGATACGCATCCTTTATAGTCCGTTCGTTCAAGAGTCTGTAATCCACGCACAGCCGAGAACTCTGGTCCTTTTTCCTCACCATTACGATCGGTGCAGCCCAGCTGCTGTTGCTGGGTTGTGCCACACCCGTCTCCAGGCCCTGCTGCACCTGCTGATCCGCCGCGCTCTGTTTGTCTGCGGCCATTCTGCGTGGTTGCTGCTTTACAGGTGGACCTGGCGTGGTGAGGATGTCGTGCTGCACTAGGTTAGTGCGTCCAAGGTCAGTGGGCCCCGTAGAAAAGACGTCGCTGTAGGAGTGTAGTAGGTGAACCAGCCCACCCCGTTCGTTTTCTGACAGGCCGTCGCAGCTCTCGGTGTACAGGACCTGTAGGTGGCTAGGCACAGAAACAGAAACAGAGTTAGTGAGCCCAGGTGCCGCTGGGGCACCTGGTGGCGGGGTCTCCACCTTCCCCAACACCGTGGCTGGCTGAAGAAAACCAGCCACAGCCCCTCTCTTTAAGATGACGGATGTGGCACCAGGGTTGAAGACTCTGATGGGGACGCTGGCAGATTGCTGTGTCTGAACCACAGCGCGGGCCACCAGGACATGGTGCTTTTCGATGAAACCTTTGATTGGACTTAACATCAACTCTCCATCAGCAGCATGGCGGAGGCGGGCAGTGCCAGGCACAATATACTCACATCCCGCCTCCAACACGGTTGTGCGGGCCACCCTGACAAGGCGGACGGGCTGGTGGCTGGGGTTGTAACGAGGCACTTTTTCACCGAAGAGGGTTATTTCCTGCCGGCCATAGTCCAAGTGTGCATATGCCTGACGTAAGAAGGGGTGCCCCAGTATCACCTCGGTGCTCTCTGCTGTGTCGGCCATGATGAAGTTCACATTGGTGACTTTGCCTCCAATCTGCATTGGTAGAATGACTTCTCCTTGGACTGCCAAACCCCCAGGACCGATGCCCTGTAGAATCTGCGCAGCGGATGGCTGTATTGTAGGTCTGGATTCAGGGGGAAGGGAGTGGAAGTGGTGGAGGGGCAGGACATTCCTCCTAGCACCAGAGTCCAGCAAAGCACACATTTCCAGTCCATTTATCAGTATTCGAACGCACATATCTTCCTGGCTTTTGGTGCATGCGACCACCGCTCCTAGGTCAGGCGCTGAATACGTGTTGACACTCTGAGTCGGCTGACTGGGTCGACGGGGAGACGGGCAGTCTCTCTGCAAATGTCCCATACCAGAGCAGTTGTGGCAGACAACTTCCCCCCGGTTCATGTTTACGTTTCTGTTGTTCTTTGTTCGCCACTGCTGCTGAAACCTGGGCATCCTCTCTTGCGGGTCGGTGTGCCCAACAGCTACCCCCACTGGCTCCTCCCATTCCAGCACGGTAGCATTCTCACACGCCGCAGCTCCCCTGGTTCTCCGTTCCACATAGCTACGTTGGCCCGGCTGCATCAGCCGTGTGACTGCTCGGGCTGCCCTCCTGGTTGTTCCATATCTGTGTGCTATCTCGTAGGCTCTGGCCAAGGTGCGCGGCCGTTCCTCCAGTAGCTTTTGCACCATCTCCGCATCAGCCAGAGCGTTGGTGAAGATCTCCACACTGATGGCGTCCTGCTCTGGCTCCCCCCGATCAGCATACACGATGGAGACTTTCTCATATATATCATCTCTTAAGGTGTGCAAAGCCTCGCCCTGCTTTCTCACCGTCTGCCTGAGTTCGATGCCGATGGCCGCTGCATGCTCAGAACACGGTCCGTAAGCGGCATTTATCTCATCCACAATTCGTTGGTAATTCCATCGATCAGATCTGGGATTTTTGTGGACGATGGCGCCCGCTGCACCAGTGAGGCTGAATCTAAGCTGAATGGCCATGGTCCTCTCTGACCAGTGGTTGCCCCTGGCACAGCTTTCAAATTGGTAGAGGAAGTCCTTCCATGAGCCTGTTCCATCAAACTGACCTGGCCGCAGTGTGGGGATTCTCTCTCTCCGACCATTTCCCCACATTTCTTCATCGCTACTGTTCATAAAGTCATCATTATGCACCTCATGGGATGAACAACCGCGTGGTGTAGACCTTGCTCTCCTCACACTAGGCTGCTGATCATCACGCAGGCCAGTACTGTGTTTAATGGGCTGGGGCATGCCTGGTGTGAAAGGTGGTATAGTTTGCTGAGAGGTTGAGGCATGGGCTGCTGTGTTTTCCATGTAGTAGTTACAGCCAGTTAAGGGGTTAACTGGCACTGAAGATGGGGAAGTGGGCGGCGGCCATGTTACGTTAGGTTGCGGTGCGGTTTCACTGTGAGCGCAGCTCCACTGGCCAATGTTAGCTCCGTGCTAGCCGCACAAGGCTGAGTGCTATCATCTTTGTTGGCATGTGGGCCCTCCATTTCATTAGTTGAATCCGTACTATCATAGTCCGTTTTAACATTATTCAACTCGGCATGCTTCATTTTAGCTTTTACTTTACCTCCGGGTGATGCCATTTTGTGTGTGCGGCCGTCTGTGGTCCGGGCTGGAACAACGTTTCCCTCCTTTTCTTTTTCCTTGTTAGCTAGCTTAGCTTCCACTTCTCCTTGTATTTCCTCTTCTCTTGTGTGGAGAAAGCTCCCGGACAGAGCCCCCATTGTTACCTTTTTAGCTCGGCAGCCTCTCGGCTCCGTGACCGTAGTCGGGAACACGCTGACTTGTATCTGACTTGGCTCGTGTCAAAAGGGGTTATCAGCTCGGTAACGTAGCTTACGTCCGAACCTCCACTTGCAGATTAGAGAGGGGAGACGAGGCGAGGAGTGGACTTATAAACACAGGGCGTTTATTCCCATCAGGTTCAAGGAACACGGCTTCTACTGTACATACAGTGTTGAACTGGACCCACTTGCTTGGCTATTACTGCTGTAGCTACCTTTAGCATATATTGTTTTCAGCTGCTTCATACATGCGCATGTGTATCTTCCGCACGGAGAGTTTGAACTGCCTACGTCACCCACACATCTCACGCCCACCAACGTATTTCTTAAAGGGGCCAGGCCAAGCCTGCAACACTAGTTATAATTGAGTGTGTGTCAAAAGAGCAGAGAGACAAAGCTGTAGAGGGAATAAAGTGGTGTAGAAGTAGTAGAGGTGTTCGTGCTAGTGTAACATGTTTTGCACTTGGATCTGAGGCAACTCAGGCAAGGAAGAAGGGTGTGGTGTGCCTCTGTCGGTAGAGGCTGAGTTGTTTGAATGTGTGGAGGGTGTGCTGGATGCAAAGAGATTGACGCGATATCGTGAGGGGGAAAGGGAGGAGAGTTTGTCTGTGTGTTTGACCTTTGATGGAGAGTTGCCTGAGAGAGTGTATGTTGATTATTGTTGTTATAGGGTAAGGCCGTTTGAAAGAGCACCCCTGAGATGTTATTGCTGTCAAGAGTATGGTCATGTTGCTGCTGTGTGTAGAGGGGTCAGGAGATGTGGGAGATGTGGGGGAAAGGAGTGTGAGAGAGACAAGTGTTCAGAGGAAGACGAGGCGAAGTGCCTACACTGTGATGGTGATCATCATGCGGGTTCAAAGCAATGCCCAAGGAGAGTAAATGAGGTGAAAGTGAATCAGATTAGGGTAAAGGAGAAGGGTATGTCATATGCTGAAGCTGTTAAAAGAGTGGAGAATGAGAGCGATACAATGGAAGAAATTGAAAAGGAACCAGAGAAGAAACAGAAGGGAGTTGAACAAAACATTTGTGTGGGCAAAAAAGGATTTTTGACATTTATGGCCATGGTGATTAATTGTACAGAGCGGATCAAGGGAAAAAAGGAGAAGATTAAGATGATGATGGATGCAGCTAGAAGGTTCTTGAATGTTGTTGACATTTCCGGAGAGGAGATCGAGAAGGCACTGAGGGATGAGTTCCCGCCGACTGAGTCGTAGAATGGACATAATATATTGTGAATGCACTATGGGTCGATACATGATGAACACTGTAAATAGATTCCACTATAAAGAAGACATCAAACTCCAGTAGGTGGCGGTAATGCACAAAAAGTTGTTTGCCAACCGCCATAAAACAATAGTAGAAGAAGAAGAAGAAGAAGTTTCTCCTCCTGTCAGACAGTTTTATATTTTATTTATACATGCTGCATACTGCATTGTTTAATGCTAGGGATTCCTGTAGGCAACGTGCTGAGACGCTGTCTAACCAGGAGCAGTGGGCAACTTACGCTAACGTAGCTCAGTTGTGCCTTGTAAAAGTGCATTTCTCTCAGCGGAACAGCGATCATAAATGCAGTATGGATTATACCCATTATACTGGACATGTATTGGAAACTTGGCGTCTACCTACTATCTGGTAAGTCTCCTTGTTTTGTCTAATGATAGTGCTGCAGTGCTGTTTGTTTGGTTGGCGTTAGCTTGGTAGCTAGCTACGTTAGCGTGCCTTCAATGTTGCTTTGGGAGTGTCTGACAAGCGAGACTAATGACGTTGCTATGACTTCTTTCCAATGAAACACAAACAACTGAATGTGTGAGCGGTAGGCTAATGTGACTTGTTTAAAATATGGTATGGCTGTTTGGCAGAGGAAGAAGAGGAGAGCAATGAACTGATACTGTAATGTACCGTAGTTTAATGAATGAATGAATGATAATGATGATGAAGGCAATAGGCAGTACAATACTAGGCATGTTCAAAACTGCCTGTACCTAGCCTCTTGTGTGTACTAACTATCTCACTGGTTTAAACTGCCTGTACCTCTTGTGTGTACTAAGTACTATCTCACTGGTTTAAACTGCCTGTACCTACCCTCTTGTGTCTACTAAGTACTATCTCACTGGTTTAAACTGCCTGTACCTACCCTCTTGTGTGTACTAAGTACTATCTCACTGGTTTAAACTGCCTGTACCTAGCCTCTTGTGTGTACTAAGTACTATCTCACTGGTTTAAACTGCCTGCACCTAGCCTTTTGTGTGTACTAAGTACTATCTCACTGGTTTAAACTGCCTGTACCTAGCCTCTTGTGTGTACTAAGTACTATCTCACTGGTTTAAACTGCCTGTACCTACCCTCTTGTGTGTACTAAGTACTATCTCACTGGTTTAAACTGCCTGTACCTAGCCTCTTGTGTGTACTAAGTACTATCTCACTGGTTTAAACTGCCTGCACCTAGCCTCTTGTGTGTACTAAGTACTATCTCACTGGTTTAAACTGCCTGTACCTACCCTCTTGTGTGTACTAAGTACTATCTCACTGGTTTAAACTGCCTGTACCTAGCCTCTTGTGTGTACTAAGTACTATCTCACTGGTTTAAACTGCCTGCACCTAGCCTCTTGTGTGTACTAAGTACTATCTCACTGGTTTAAACTGCCTGTACCTAGCCTCTTGTGTGTACTAAGTACTATCTCACTGGTTTAAACTGCCTGTACCTACCCTCTTGTGTGTACTAAGTACTATCTCACTGGTTTAAACTGCCTGTACCTAGCCTCTTGTGTGTACTAAGTACTATCTCACTGGTTTAAACTGCCTGTACCTACCCTCTTGTGTGTACTAAGTACTATCTCACTGGTTTAAACTGCCTGTACCTAGCCTCTTGTGTGTACTAAGTACTATCTCACTGGTTTAAACTGCCTGTACCTACCCTCTTGTGTGTACTAAGTACTATCTCACTGGTTTAAACTGCCTGTACCTAGCCTCTTGTGTGTACTAAGTACTATCTCACTGGTTTAAACTGCCTGTACCTACCCTCTTGTGTGTACTAAGTACTATCTCACTGGTTTAAACTGCCTGTACCTAGCCTCTTGTGTGTACTAACTATCTCACTGGTTTAAACTGCCTGTACCTACCCTCTTGTGTGTACTAAGTACTATCTCACTGGTTTAAACTGCCTGTACCTAGCCTCTTGTGTGTACTAAGTACTATCTCACTGGTTTAAACTGCCTGTACCTAGCCTCTTGTGTGTACTAAGTACTATCTCACTGGTTTAAACTGCCTGTACCTAGCCTCTTGTGTGTACTAAGTACTATCTCACTGGTTTAAACTGCCTGTACCTAGCCTCTTGTGTGTACTAACTATCTCACTGGTTTAAACTGCCTGTACCTACCCTCTTGTGTGTACTAAGTACTATCTCACTGGTTTAAACTGCCTGTACCTAGCCTCTTGTGTGTACTAACTATCTCACTGGTTTAAACTGCCTGTACCTACCCTCTTGTGTGTACTAAGTACTATCTCACTGGTTTAAACTGCCTGTACCTAGCCTCTTGTGTGTACTAAGTACTATCTCACTGGTTTAAACTGCCTGTACCTAGCCTCTTGTGTGTACTAAGTACTATCTCACTGGTTTAAACTGCCTGTACCTAGCCTCTTGTGTGTACTAAGTACTATCTCACTGGTTTAAATAAGCAATTTCAAAAAATAATAATCGCCTGGCTCAATTATGCCCAAATGGAAATAACCGCCTGACTCTAATTGCCGCCTGGTCTTCCTTTTACCGCCTGGTCCAAATTGCTTTAGCATAATAAGCGCCCGGGCTCTTATTGGCAGAATTACGGTATATATATATATATATATATATATATATATATATATATATATATATATATATATATATATATATATATATATCCTAAATTATTTCTACTAACCAATGATTTCATTCCACTCTCACTCTGACTTTCATTCCACTCTCACTCTGACATTGCTTTCCTCATTCCAAGTTTGGCATAGTTCCTTTTTTAACTGAAAAAAAAGTTGCTCTTAAAAAGATAATTACATTATAAGCCACACTCACTGCAGTTGTGAGCAACATTACCATACCAGTCAAGTTGTTGTGTAAGAAGCACACGACCCAGCAGCTGTACGGCTGTTGCCAAGGAAGAAGGAGATTAATAAACAAGAAATTAATTGTAATGCTGATATCACCAGTCTGCAGGAGGGCAGAGGACTCTATGGCTGAAAGTGATTGTTGGGAGGGAAAGTAACCAAACGACTCCCCCTGCTGGCTGCATTAAACCCTGAGAGAATCCCCATCAATTTCCTCACTCCTCAATGACACAAGTAATTTTTCACAAGCAATTAACTGCAGGCATTTTGTCATAAGAGTATCAAGGTTACAAACTGTAATGGTCTTTATAGCCTTGAGGAATAAGCAGCAAGATGAGAAACTGATAAGGATCCAAACTGGAGCCAAAGCCATCAGAGTAAAAACATCTGACAGAAGCTCACAGATGGAACAGAGCTTTTCTCGTTATGCCCTCTGAACAATGACCTGTTCACCACACACACCCATGATCCACTCCCTGACTTGAGGAAACCTGTTTGGTGGCTTCACACAGACCAATCAGGATCCAGATCTACTGGATCCCAGCCGATTTACTACCTGGAAAGAGCTGCTCCAGGTGACATATCAAAGACTGCAGGATACCGTGCGTCCTCACCTGGTATATCACGTACGACGGAGGCTTGGGTCCGAATCCAACCCGAGGTCCTTTGCCACATGTCGTCCCCTCTCTCTATCCTCACCTTTCCTGTCTGCCTACTGTCCTATCTAAACAAAGGCAGAAATGCCCCCAAAAAAGCATCTAAAAAAAAGACTGCAGGATATTTACGGAAGATTTTCAGGCTCTTATGTCCGGTAAAGAACTTCCTAATTGTGAAGCGCAACTTTCTTTTTCAAATAACACACTCATATATATTCCTCTCATATCTCCTTCTTGTCAGACCTACTTCAACAGTCACAAATCAAGGTTTAAAGCTACAATATGAAACAATATATATATATATATATATATATATATATATATATATATATATATATATATATATATATATATGTATATATATTAGGGGTGGGGGGAAAAATCGATTCACCTAAGTATCGCGATTTTTAATGTCACGATTTTTTGAATCGATCTTTTATTCCAGAATCGATAATCGCCACACAATTTTTTTTTTTTTTGTGTGTGCTTGCAGTCAGGCCACTCACTGAACAGCAGGCCAGGCGCCGCCTACTGGTTTACTAGTGGTTTTATTACTTTATTAGTTAGTCTGAAGTAATAATTACACTTCAGGGTTAAAGTGGGTGCATCTCATTGTAAAATTGGACTTCAAACAGCCCAAATCTGGCTTCAAACGGCCCAAATTGGGCTTCAAACGGCCCAAATTTCACGCGCATCGGCCCATATCGGCCTGGCCTGCTTGGTATCTAATGCCCGGCCTGAATTATGACCCCAGTCCGCCCCTGTTTTTAACTATATCGCCCAGCCCTACTCATGATATATAATATACAGTCTCTAGTGTATGATTAAACTTTTCCCATGTTCTAATCTAGTGTAAAAAGCAAACAAACTGAAAAAATAAAAGAAAAAAATAAACAAAAATCGCAATAAATCGTAATATCGAATCGCAATAATCGTAGAATCGCAATACTTAAGAATCGCAATATAAATCGAATCGGCACCCAAGAATCGTGATAGTATCGAATCGGGATATAAGTGAATCGCCACAGCCCTAATATATATGTATATATATATACATGTATGTATATATATGTATATATGTATATATATGTATATATATATATATATATATATATATATGTATATACTGTATATATATATATATATATATACCACGTGATCAGATCTTATATCTCACAGTACCGGTGTTATGTCATCAGAAGGGTAGAACGTAATTTAGTCTTCAGACCTTTCAGTTAGCTTCAAAAAGTGACCCCACACCTCAATGAAGACATCTTCTCTTCCTGTAACTCTATAAGTTAACCCTTTCATATGATGCTGTGTGGCACATTAGTTCCAACCATTCCTCCAATGTAATAGGAGTAGGTGACTTCCAGTTTCTTAATGCGATTCTACATCCTGATATCATGGCCATTCTATACCACAGCCCTTGGTATTTAGACCATATAGTATATTTTGGTAACAAACCCAGTATGCAAGTCGCAGGAGATTTATGCAGTTTTTTATTCAGTACTTCACTCAAAAATACTACAATTTTGTCCCACAAACGTACCTATATCTTTATCACACCTCCAGCAGGTGTCATTATTTCTCAACTTAAGTTTGGCTATAGCTTACTGGGGATCCAATAGCTTCTATTTAACACTTTGTATTGGATTGGATTGGACGGCTTTAGCTCAGGAGGTAGAGCGGGTCGGCCAATGACGCAAGGGTTGGCGGTTCGATCCCCGCTCCCTCCCAGCTGCTGTCGTTGTGTCCTTGGGCAAGACACTTAACCCCAAATTGCTCCCGATGGTGTGTAGGCACCCTGCGTGGCAGCCTGCCGCCATTGGTGTATGAATGGGTGAATGTAGACTATCTACTCATTGTAAAGCGCTTTGGATAAAAGCGCTATATAAATGCAGACCATTTACCATTGACCAGACCATAAGTTGTGACTGTGCTTCCCCAGAGCATTTATACCATTTGGGCACTAACTTCTTCCAAGTGTCTTCAGAAATATCTTCACATATATCCTTCTCCCAGCTTAATTTCAGGCCTGTCAGGTTGGGTGCCTGATGATCTCTGACATCATAACACCTTGTTGCACCTCCCCTTCTATACCAGTCTTGATAAAATATCTCTTGAATCCCAGTTAATGGGTCAAGTGAAGAATTTGTCACAGAGGATATACAGTGCCTAATCTGCAAGAACCTATAGAAATGTTTGTTGTCTAATCTAAAATCATTCTTGATGTCCTCAAAGGGTATTACCCCATCTTCTCCTGCTATGTCCCCTAGAACATGAATTCCTGATTTGATCCAGTCCTCCCACATGAAAGACTTCTTTCAATCAATTTTCAGTTTTTTATTCAACCAAACGGAGGCTCTTGGTGTAAGATATGGGTTAGCTCTAGTTAATTTGTGTTACTGGTTCGAGGTTTCTCTAACAAAAGACAGAAGAGGGTTCTTAAGAAGTATAGGTCTGTCTGATTGTGTTAGGAAGGATTCTAAAGATGAAGGAGACACCAGTTCTTCCTCAATCTTGACCCAGACAGGTACCTGTTCTACAGAAAGATTTGACTTGGATAGCTGTGAGAGTGAGAATGCATAATGATAACAGGTTAATTTTGTGAGTGAGTGATGATGAGGAGGCAGTGAGTGTGAGTGAGTGAGTGATGACGAGGAGGCAGTGAGTGTGAGTGAGTGAGTGATGACGAGGAGGCAGTGAGTGTGAGTGATAACCTCATTCAGATAACATGCACAATGTGTGTGTGCACGCTCATGCGTGTGTGCATGTCTGTGTTTGTGTGTGCGCTTGTGCACGAGCGAGTGTGTTTGTTTATTGTACCCAAAGGGTGTGGATGATCCCTACTAATATGCAGACGCCAAACTTTCTTTCTGTTTTCAGGTAAACTGAAGTTTAAAAAGTGATTTTTGCTAAGAGCAGCACTTTTTCTTCTTCTTTCTTCCCTCCTCAACTTACGCAACATGCCAAACTTTTTGAACGTACCAAGAAATATTGTGTAAAAAATGTTTTAAATTGAATATGCAATGAATTGATTGATTAACATGATATCTTTTTTCCAGTGCATGCTGGTCTAAATCTATGTAAAAGAGTGAAAACATTATCATGTCCTTATTTGGTGGCCCTACACTGCCCCCCTCTGGTGTCTAAATATGACATGAAATGTGAGACACGTCACTTATAACATCAGGAACTTGCTCACGTAGTCATGACAGCAGCTGGTATTTCGACCCACATGTAGGCGGAGGTCATTTTTCAGTTTTTTACAGAATATGAAAATGCAGATTGTAAACTTTCAAATGATGTGTCACACATTGTAATCTGAAAGGAAATGAAGGAGATCTGCTTATTTGAATGTTCACGCTCCTAAAAGCCACATTCAGAGATAACGGCCCTCAAAGTTGGAGAAGCTTTTCACACCTATAGGCAGCCAGGTAGACTGGACAACAAGGACTTTTATTTAACAAGATACACATTTACTGGTTCTAAAACGGCTGCATTTTATGTGGAATGCATAGTTCAAAACCTAAACTTGTGTATTCATGGAAAAAACGAAAAACAAAATTAAAAATAAAAATAAACTATTTTCTCATTTTCTGGGAATGAGAATTGGCCTACATGTGGTCCCTTCCTCTGAGGTGTGTCACTCTACCTCTCTCTCAACTGAGATTTTTTTTAACCCTTTCTCTCCTCCCTAGTAGGCTACTGCTTCAGTGCTTGCTAGATACATGTGTGATATTTCATTGCTCTAAGGATGATAAAAAAGGTGTATTAAAATATTCACTGTCTAACTATTCCTGAACATACACACAAAAATATTGCTTTGTGCCTATTTATCCGGGGCAACGCCGGGTACATTGTTAGTATAGACGGTTTTAACTTGACAACAAAACATTCTAAATTGAACCCCAGCTCACTTCCTGTTGCAGTGTTTGCTATGTAGAGCAGGACTAACAGGACCAGCTCACTTCCTGTTGCAGTGTTTGCTAGTAGAGTAGGGCAGGACTAACAGGACCAGAATCAGAATCAGCTTTATTGGCTAAGAATGTAGAAATAGAAGGAATTTTACTCTGGTATAAGTTGTTGCTCTCAATGTAGGCCTACAGGGGGGGAAAGGTATTGTTGCTCTCAATGTAGGCCTACAGGGGGGAAAGGTATTGTTGCTCTCAATGTAGGCCTACAGAGGGGAAAAGGTTTTGCTGCTCTCAATGTAGGCCTACAGGGGGGGAAATGTATTGCTGCTCTCAATGTAGGCCTACAGGGGGGGAAAGGTATTGCTGCTCTCAATGTAGGCCTACAGGGGGGAAAAGGTATTGTTGCTGTCAATGTAGGCCTACAGGGGAGAAAAGGTATTGCAAACAAGCTAAAACAACAAACAAGGACATTGATCAAAGACTGACTGACAATTCCGTGAAAACCGTCTCTATCTATAACTATAACGACCCCCCGTGTTGTTCACAAGTGTAAAATAATCCCTCATAAATACATCCTTTATTTTAAAGTGATAAACCAATGCTTAAAGAAAATGTACTTCATATTTACTCTTTAACTCATTCTCAATGACGTCTTTGACGTGTTATCAGGAATAGCCCAGAGGGCCAATGACGTGTTTGACGTGTTTTTGTTTTTATTACTGCAGGGCGTAGTTAAAACACTTCCCCAGCCTGTCACATGGTATCAGGTCCCTATCATCTAAGACAACACGTGAACAAACACATACCGCAGCTGTTGTTTTGAAATTGAGCAGGAGGAAAAGCAAACGGATAAGGAGCTTGCCTTGTGCAGACAGGAGAAACGCCATTGAAACGCCCCTCGCGCGCTGCAGGAGCTGGTCGCTTTCCTATGTGCCAGCCAGAGAAAACCGGAGAAAGTAATCCACAGATGCGTTTGATCATCGGAGGAATGAGGAAATGATCGATCAGCAGTGATCAGAGGGCGGTGAGGACGTGTTGAATAGCCGAGGGGAAAACGGGAACGATAGCAGGGAGGATATGACAGGGAGACATGGACGAGCAGCACACGAACAGCTAGGCAGGCAGAAGCCCGCTGTCCGTTCTCAAGAGCTTCATGAAATCGCTGGGCTGCGTGCCCTCCAGTGTTGCTCCTGGCCAATCCCGGCGCCACAGGGCGTGGTTATTGCTTATCCTATGTGGGGTTAGAAATCACGCAACGAAGGGGGATCGTGTGTGTGTGTGTGTGTGTGTGTGTGTGTGTGTGTGTGTCTGTGTGTGTGTCTGTGTGTGTGTGTGTGTGTGTGTCTGTCTGTCTGTCTGTCTGTCTGTCTGTCGGTGTGTCTGTCTGTCTGTCTCTCTGTCTGTCTGTCTGTGTGTCTGTCTGCACACTCACTCACACTGCTGTATTGTTGAATGTAAAAAAAAAGCACTTCATGTGTATATATATATATATATATATATTTTTTTTTTTCATTTGTGTCATAACGAATAGTATTTACATGTCTGATGTCAATACAGTTCAAAATAAAAGAATTGAGAGCGAGTTCTGCTTGAGAATGTGTATTTTACAGAAATTGCATTTGCTCCTGTTTGTCATCTCAGAGAGACATTTTGGGTGAAAACAGGGTGTATATAAATGGATATAAGTAGAGTACAGAACATGCTAAAAGCTCACTTTTTTTTTCCTGGTGAACCCAGAGACGTACATCTTCATTTTGAGGTATTGCAAATCACTCTGGTGCTAATAGATAATTTACTGTGGGTCTTGAAAGATGACCAACAATTATGAAAATCTTTGGCCTGTGCTAAATATTGGCAGTCCTAAACTGGCCATGAATGAGTTAATCAGAATCCTTTAATTGGTAAATATATTTGCACATGCAAGGAATTTAGCTGAGTGGTTGTTTTGTTAAAAATAAAGAATAAAACACAATTTAACAGACTAAAAACAGTACATAAAGAAACAATAGATACATAAAACAATGTATCGAAAGTATACAACAAACAAAATCCAGTCTCATAAAGATCTGGTCATGGAAATGTGGAAAATATCAAGCTAGATACTGGCCCCGCCCCCTCCCCCGCCTCCTGAACTCATGTCTCATCTTTTAAACCCAAAACAAAGGCACAGGGAGACACAGCATCATGACCTATAGGCATCACATGTGATCACAAACACATTTCACTGACTGCTTTTCATATAGGAAGAGAACGTTTCTAATTTGCCGCCATGTATTTTTTTGCTTCAAACCGTGGAGGACAGCCATCAATGTGTTGTTCACAGTGTTGGGCAAGTTACTTTCAAAATGTAATATACTACTTATTACTAGTTACTAGCAAGTTACTTTACAATATTACTTTCTGTGTAGAGTAACTTGTTACTTATTACACTACTTTTGCATTACTTTTACCAAAACAACAGCAGCAGCAGAATGACATCGCCGCCCCGGAACATCCCCGAAAAATAATTTCAACCGCCTTGAAGTCAGTGTAAACCGTCCAAAATTCTAAATGTTATTCTTTTCCTTTGTTATTGTCATCTATAGTGGTTACTTGCATAAAAACACACAGTTTGATTAGGAAATGATTGTATCTTTTTTAAATATGTGCTTTGATTTAATAAAATGTAACTCAATTTGTAACTTGAGTTACTTGACAA
>NC_139638.1:6167070-6197070 GCF_964638095.1 Poromitra crassiceps | reverse complement strand
CAGCACTGCCTTTTTGGCTGCTTCGACTTCACATCTGAAACACAAACAGAAAACAACAATAGAAAACAGTAGAATATGAACAGAGTCCTGCAGGAAACTTTCTCTAGAGAGAGAGGCAGCATCTCAGCATTTCTTGCCTATTGATACTACTGTAGTTGTAGTAGACTAATTACCAGCCTGACAGCAGGGCTGGTAGTGTTTTCACCTTGAGTCTGTGTGTATTCAATGATATTCAATGCTAGCATTGCGGGTGGTTACTATGGCTGAACAAACTCACGAGCATTACATAATATGCAAGTCACACCATAAGTGACTTGACTTTGACCGCAGCACAGCATGGTTATTAGTGCCAGATGCCCTTCTGAAACTTCTGATCTCACAACAGTCTAAAGAAATGACAGAATGGTGTGAAAAGAACTTTGGTCAGCAGAAAAGTATCTCAGAATGCAACACGTCAAACCTTAAGGTGTCTGTCACTTTGGTAGGTGGTTGACACTGAGCTGAAAGCTGATACCTACCCACTATATTAGTATGGTCTTCCTAATAAAGTGCTCAGTGAGTGTAGTTATAATGTCAAGGCCCTCTGCAGATTCATTGCAGTGGACTCCATTGTGTATAGGCCTACCTATTTGAGTTGAGGTTTGCCAAAGTGAAAGGGGTTTGATAGTTATTCAAACAGCATGTATTACATTTTTAACATTTTCTAACAAATATTTTGTAAAAACTTAAAAGTCTTATTGTTGTTCCCCAGATCAGCAGAGGGTGGAGCAGTGACCGGGGCAGCAGGGGGGGAAATTGGCCAAGTACAATTGGGGAGAAAATGGGGGGGAAATCAGAAGAAATAATAATCAGAAGAAATTAAAAACAAAAGTATTATTACACCCAAACTTAGTGACGCTGCCAGAGAGGACTTAGACTCTGATCTTACACTGGAGGAAATAACTTATGTGATTAAATCATTCCCATCAGGCAAAGCAGCCAGATGGATTTGGTACTGAATTCTACAAGAAATTCTGTGACATTTTTTTGGCCCCATCCTCCTCAGACATCTAGCTCTAAGGAAGACATGGGGCTTTATCTTCCCCCTGGCCTTAAATTAGCCTTTATGCCCGTGGTCAGGCGCATTCCCTAATTTTTCCTCTGCGATAAAGCCGGCAGAGTGTGGATCGGCGGTCTCCAGTAAACCAATCACATTCTTCCCTTCCAAGGTTCCGATCTACCGAGATACTCCAGTCGGGTAACTCCGGTTGCGGCTGCATGCTGTCATCTCTTCATGCCAATTTGGATATCTCAGCGCATCACAGCCTGAATAAAACGATTCAACCTACAGGCAAATACAGATCTGTTCAGCAGGGCTGATGGTCTCCCTGTACAATATAGAACGTTAACTATCGGTGACATTCCTGATACCATCCACTTCCATGATCTTTATATGTTGTACAGGGCTCGACATTAACGGCTGCCCGGTTGCCCCGGGCAACCCCAAAATAAATTGGGCAACCATTTCTTGGCCTTTGGTTGCCCCAGGGGCAACCACGTTTTAACATGCAAAAAAATATGTACAGCAACAAACAGCAAAATATACACCAAATTAATATGTTTTAATACTTGTTGTGAGTGACATATATGTGATATTTTATTGCTGTTACAATCGGACCGATGTTACTAATTACCAGTCGGAACCTACTTGATGCATGCTGCACGTGCGGTGTGTTTAAGGAGTACTGACTTGGACAGGTGATTAACGGGATTCCTTGTCTAATTAATGTTACACGCGACGCAACAAACGCACATTTCCCAGTGTCTCTGCCATGGGATTCCTCGTCTAATTAACGTTACACGCGACGCAACAAATGCACATTTCCCAGTGTCTCTCTGCCACGGGATTCCTCGTCTAAATTAACGTTACACGCGACGCAACAAACGCACATTTCCCAGTGTCTCTGCCATCACACTGGACATCAACACTAGCGGAAGATTTCTCCCCCTCCAGCAAATATACATGAATGTTAGGGGCGTAACGAACATGAACATGAACATCTTACTGAGAGGGAGAGAGCTATAGCTAACAGCTAAGCTAAGTATAACTAGCGTGTTAGCTAGTTCTAGTCTGAAAAGCATGTAAACAGCGGTGAGATTAGTGAGAGAGTCTGTAAAAGGAGGAGAGACCCGCGAGTGCTTCTGCAGAACTAGTGCATGTTGTGTACAGCGGGTAATGAGCCGCTGTTATGAAGATTAAAGCGAGATTCACAGAGTTGAGAGCAGACAAACACTTGCAGCTGCATCCTCTCCACAGTCTCCAGTCCTGCACATGACGCCTTCAGGAGCCGTCGGTAAACCACGCGCGTGTGGCCTTTGAGTGACTGTAATGTTTCACAACAAAATAAATAACCTGTCTCAAACAATGACTGATATCACAGGATGTAGTGAAGAGTGCAATGTACATGGGTATATAATTTGTAAAGAGTGTAAAGAGAAATATTGTATTAAGAGATACATAGAGATAGCCTACATCAGTGGTTTCCAAACTTTTCGTGTCCAAGGCACACCAAATGGCACTACAAAATCTCAAGGCACACCTATATAGCCTAAGTCTATCTGTGCAAAATAGCCTCTATTACTCTTATCACTCAAAATGTTTTTTTATTTACTAATGTCAAATAAAATTTGACAAAATATATTACTCTAGGAATTCATTTGAAACTTTGCAAAATTACTACATCAAAGCAGCAACACACCCACTTTTTGTATAGTTTTACAATTTGCAATTGCAATAATGCAAAATCCCAAGGCACACCTGGACTTGTCCTAAGCCACCAGTGTGCCTAGTAGGCACACCATTTGGGAACCACTGGCCTACATTATGGTGTTGTTCTAACAGAGAGACATTCAGTTAATATGGCATTATTCTTCTAACACGGAAACATTCAGTTAGTTATTCTTCTAATACAGAAACATTCAGTCAATATGGTGGTCTTCTAACACCAGAGAGACACATTTCAAAAGGTGTCCTTCAATCCCACAGTGACTGTTAAGGGTGTTACTAAACCTTGAATTTGTGAATGAAATTACACAAATGTATTATTATTATTATTATTATTATTATTATTATTATTATTATTATTATTATTATCATTATTACTACTACTACACCCGCTGCGCGCACTGAATAGGCCTATTATACTATATACTATAGACTATTATACTTACTTTTCTGTCACATCGTCATTATTAAGCCGGCTTATGACTGCATAGTATCTTAATTACTCAAAATATAAGGCGACTAAAAATGGCAACCATATTTTTATTTGGGCAACCATATTTTTATTCGGGCAACCAAAAGCTCTTGCCAGGTTGCCCCTCCGGCAACCACTTTTAAAAGTTAACGTCGAGCCCTGTTGTAAACATAACTTTCACAATAGTGAACAAGCACCCCCACTCGGCTCATTCAGGACAGGCTTAGTTTTATAACTTGTAGGCTACCTGCTGCTCCTGCACATCACAGCACAGGCTAAATGATGCGACATAAATATACATTATGTAAAGTCATGGCATAAATGTGTTTTTATTGAAAAAGTACATGTGTCAAGTAAGCTAAGTCTTGTTGGAGCGGACATCACAGTCCAACCGTGTTACGGTTGTCACTCGACTATACCACGTTGTATTTGCGACGGATATATATACAACCTGGATTACATGTACGTATGTTTCACATAGGGTTGTGTTTTGATTTTTATGTTTTATTTTGTCTAATATTGAAATGTTCTAGAATTGCATGTACATAAATATTATTTATATCTACCACTTAGCCTACTTTGGCTGATTTGGTTGCTTTTTCTTGTCAAAATGTATTAAGCCTCAATGCATGTTTTTGACAAGTATTGAGATATGTTTGCCTTTTGGTTGACAGAACAAAGATTGAGAGAGCAGGATGGAATTGGCACAGAGAGAGAGAGAGCAAGAACCAGGTGAGAAAGTGGACAGTTAGTCAAGTATGCACATAACTAAGCAGTGTATATTGATATACTGTTATCGCTATTACTTTCTCATGTGCGCTTTGCTGTGCCTCGGTCCCTACCAATGTTGAGACCAAAACTATGCCCTTGTTTTCAGGTGATGTCTGTCAGAACCTGCGACTCTGCTATCATGTCATCGTGAGACGAGATGACAAGGGGAAGTTATTTGTGACGACGAGCCTACATAATTTTAATGGACTAGTAGTTAGTGTGTCAATAGTCAAGCATGTCTTCAATCGAAATTATGAACTGGGAACTCTCTTTGTGACCAATATGTCTTAGCAAGCTCATCAGCAACCTTCAACTTGTGTGATAGATAAATATCCTTCCGGCCTTTATTTTCCTTGGAAACTTCCACCCATTCAGGTATGTTGAAACGGTGATCCTTGAATGGAGTTGAGTGTGGCTCTCTATCTTGCCATGGATGACCTTGATCACTCATAAGCTTTTGATACATCTTGCGTAGCTCTGAGAGCTTGAATAAAGTCTTGTCTGAATGTTCCATCAGGGCTATAATCTCAGCGCAGAATCTGCACATTCACCCTTCAATGTTGCGCCGCAGATGATGGTATTGAAGGGTGGATGTGCTTCGCACGACTCTTTAGATTGTCATCTATGACATTGGTTAGCACCTTGTGGAGGTTAACTTGGTCCACACCCTCACAGATTATACAACACTTGACGTTGCCCCGATGTGGAAAATCCCCAGATGACCTCAGTTTCATGGTACTAGGGACAGCTTCTTCTGCACTAGGGCCAGCTTTGTTGTTTTGCTTCTCTGTCGCCCGTTTAACCCGACAACTACTACAATAACTCCTGCATATGTTGTGATACACAGCCTTATGCCATTTAAGAGTTGCTGCAATGCCTGAACCATCATTCAACTGACTAATCGTGACGTTACAAGGAAGATCATTGCTATTGATAACATTGAAGTCTCCCTCTCAAGATATACAAGTCCCTCTTCCTTAGGAGTTTGCAAGGCTTCTCCAGGTTTGTCCATTTGACAAAGACAACAGAGTTCCCAGTTCATAATTTCGATTGAAGACATGCATGACTATTGACACTAACTACTAGTCCATTATAATTATGTAGGCTCCTCGTCACAAAGAACTTCCCCTTGTCATCTCGTCTCACGATGACATGATAGCAGGCTGAGTCGCAGGTTCCTGAAAACAAGGGCATAGTTTTGGTCTCAACATTAGTAGGGGCCGAGGCAAAGCAAAGCACACATGCGAAAATAATAGCAATAACAGTATAGGTTGAGGCCACGTCTCGTCATAGACAGTCCGCATGTCTGGGAACGCCCACAAAATGTTAAACGGCTGGTGCGCGAGTGGGGTAAAACCGCCCATATATCTCATGGGCTGACTCACCAAAAGACGGTGCTGCGGCTCTAAACTACAGGTTTGGGGGTTCTAGAGCAGAACACAAGACGTCTGCTCAGATGTGCGTTTACTGCGGTGGTTAAATCCCCGATCGTGTCTGCCTGGGCTGGGCTATCAGCTAGATTCTAACTTTGCTGAATGGATAGAACGAGGGAATTTACCCCACCCTGACCCCGCCCCCAGGCTAACCCAGCGTCTATTGTGGGCGTAAGGCGTTCCTAGAGGCTACTTATCAAACCAGGCTTCTTCCTTTTTTAGCACAGTAGCTAACTAGTAGGCAGCCAGATCACTTGTCTGCTGCAGTTGAAAGTAGCTGTATCTTCCACATACAAACCATAGACTGACACATTTAATCCCATTTGCATGACTCTTGTCATGGCTTTGGCCAGCTAGCTAGCTGGTCACATTATGACCACTGACCAGAGAGCCAACGCTACTGTAGCTCTGATGACTGGATGCATCGGCAGTCCTGAGCCCTGCCCACCTGCCTGAGTCTGGTTCTCATTGGTCAGGGCTGATGTCAATCATTGCAGGGAGGCATTCCTACAACGCCTGCATGCCTCCACTGTTGCGCTATCTTATCTGTTTAGCCAATCATAGGTTAGCATGAAAAATACTGAAGCACATACACACACATGACACACGGCATAAGACCCTGCCCGCATGGACCGTGCCCCTGTGGAGGCGGGGCAGTCCTCCGTACTCCAGAGACTACCCTTTTCTTCCCTGGCCTGCAGGTGTCACCATTAAAGCATTTTCAATAATGGAATTAGTTCAAAGTGGAGAAAATATATTTTGGTTTATTTATTAAAAATATATAAACTTATAAAGTGGGGGCTCCTCCCTTGCCTCACTAGAAAAACCTCCTGTGGTCTGAACCCATACCCAACCAAAAGCCCCTAATGTTGCACAATGATGCTTGGTGAGTGGCATCAGCTTCTGCAGAACATCATTAACCTAGATAACGATGTGTGAACATTGGCTGAATTCCTTTCCTCTCAAAAGTTACCTTGCCAGTTGAGTCAATAGATACTAGGGATGTCACAATATATCGTCCCACAATATATCACAAAATCAAAACGTGACAATATGTAACGTTGAGATGAAATCTCATATCGCGAGAAAAAGAAGCTGAACATGGTGGCACTGATCTGCATCTGATTGCATGCTCGCTCTCCTTTTCATTGCTTTGTTTGAACAGACGAGGGACGTCACAGACACGGAGGATGAAAATGGTGAAATGACTCAAATTAGCGTGGAGGATGCCCCCTCAACTTACAAATCGATCGCAAAAAAGTATTGTTAAAATATTGTATCGTATCGTTATCGTGAACCCAATGTCGTGTATCGTATCGTGAACTGAGTGTATCGTGACACCCCTAATAGATACTGATGATTTCCAGTAATTCTCAATGATCAAAATGAGAGGTTGCGAGGGCACGATATTGATGCACAAGAGTGAATACATGCATTTATGCTAAATGAACAACTTCCACTTGTGAACTGCAATGCAGGAGAGATGAAAAACATGTCCGTCAGTTTTGACTGTGGTCTGATTTCTGTGAGATATGATTACTCTCCTCTGTCTGAGAAGGCTTTTAAAGGCCTTTTAACTACAGTAACCTGTTGGACATCACATTGTCTCCCACCGGCGAGACTATGCATTGGTCTCGGTCCGTCCATCCATCACACTGTAATGTCCCAATGTAAAGTCCCAGAGCAACCACATTTGGTAGGTGGCTTCATAATGGCCCACTACTACTCAAGCCAGGCCAGGCCCCATGTGTTGACCAGATATATAGCAACTTTACATTTTGGCCTAACTTCTGCACTGTATGGGCCAGAATAAAAATGCCATTATCTCTGGATTCCTTTGTTCATTCTGCATCCATCCATATAGGCCCCACCCATTTCTGCCCACAAGATTTCCCGGCATTTTGAATTTTGTATAAAACACTTGTTTCGCTACTCACACAAATGTTGTCCAATCTGCACCAAACCACAACACACAGCATGGACTGCCCCGCCCCTCCCCGCCATGTGGAATTTTGTCCAAAATGTTTTTTTTACACCTTTTCTTTACTGACTGACCCAACGAACGACACCACCTGTGGGAGAAGACGACATGTTTAAGACTTTCTTCTTTAAACATGGAGCTGTCAGAGCTAAAACACCTCTGTTATTTCAGTGTGAAAAGAACATGCAACCCTGTAAACCCAGCACAGGCATGGCTGTGCGTGCTATTAGCACAATCTGATTTCACCAAGTAACAGTTGTTCCTGGACCAACATCTCCTAGTTTCCAGTTCGTGCACGAGTATTATAACACAATTAACATGGTCAAACTTGGACTCACATCCACAACACAACATTTTAAATGAAAGTAGTAAGCCTAATATACTGTCTGCCATCCTGCCCAACAGAAATGAGAATCAGTAGTATCCCAATTTTCAATGCTGATGTGATGGTGTTACAATAACCAAATGACCGCTAACTCAACATAACATTGGAATATATGTATATTTCCCCTCTCTCTCTCTCTTATATTTGTATATTTCCTCCCTCTCTCTCTCTCTCTCTCTCTCTCTCTCTCTCTCTCTCTCTCTCTCTCTCTCTCTCTCTCTCTCTCTCTATATATATATATATATATATATATAAAAGCCTATATATATATATATATATATATATATATATATATATGTATATATATATATATATATATATATATATATATATGTGGGAATCCAGGTGAATGGTGCACCCACTGCACCTGACCTAGTCACATGACCAGGAAGTATAAAAGCCTAGCTCCTCCCAGTAGCGAGCCTTTGTCTCTGCTGTGGTGTTGGTTCATGCAGGGAGAAGGAGAACACATGGTAGGCCAAAACTGAACCTTGTAGATCTCCTACTTTTGTGCTACGCTTTTGTTTGTTGCAGCTAATGCTACTGTTAGCCTATTGTGTGAGCACATGGAGGTTTCCCATGCTCTTTAGCACTTTAATTTAGCCAACATCATTGTGTTTTATTATCTTATTTTAGTGCATTTATTTTATTATTTCAGTTTTACAAATGAAGTGACCTCCTGTGGTGTCTGCTCTGTCTGCCCTACCTGGAGACACGGGTAAAGCAGTATACATTTGATGCGTTGCCTCTTTGTGTATTAATGTATTTTAGTTTTGTAACATCACGGTCTTCTTTTATACAGCAGCTCTGGTGTTGAGGTTGCCCCCCCCCTTGCCTTGGCCTTGCATTGTGTACACAGTTACTGCAACACAAAGTAGGTTTTAAGCTGTTTTGTTCTTTTAATGATTTGAATACAGTGTTTTATTTAGAGTCTGATACTAGGGCTGGCAACTAATGCGTTTTGTTTGTTTCCTTAAAGGGCATGGTGCAGGTTGGAGACCACATTGCATTAATATGTGGAAGGGGTATATAGCAATGGGATTTGGGGGGATTTTTTTCAATTTCAATCACACATAGCTGCATTTAGACTAGTTTTTGTAACCAGCAGGGGGCACTGGTCCATTTCATGGAACTCCCACTTGTGATGTCACAGGGATGCAAACTAGTCACCTTTAGGTGACAGTCACACTTTTCAGCCCAAAATATGAGGATTTCTGAGTGGTTTTATGTCTGCCCTGCTATCTGTCACCTTTTTTCACTCTCCATGACTTTGCATCCCTGTGTCAGCCCCAGCAGAACATTCTCCTCTTGTGATGTCACTCCTGTTGTGATGTCACATGCCCATTTATAAAATGCCACCTTTTCCTACATATATTTATACCCTGGGTGCCTGTGTGTGTGGGGGGAGGGGGTCTTTGTCTTTTTGGAGTGTTTTCACTGTAATCATAAGCCCAAAATGTAAATTCAGATTTTCTTTTAACCTGCACCATGCTCTTTAAAGGGACCAGTCCAGCCACTGTTTTCCCACTGTTAATTTACTATTTTTGTTTTGTTTATTTGAGCCATTTATTCAAGGTACACTATAGGCATAGATTTTAAGATTGATTCATATTGGCATATTTTAACTGGTTTTCTCTCCTCTGTTCTGTTACAGTTTATGCGTGTAACCCTGTTCAAGGCCGGGTCCGCCCTGTTGCACACGGCCTTCCTTTCTGCTTGGGACTGCACTGGGGACCCCCTTTGGTTTTATTGGTGTGCATTGATAGACCCTGGCACTGCATGTTTTGTATTTGAATTTTGTATTTATATTGCATGATTTCTTTGAGTCCAGGCCTGTCCCCTTTTCTTTTCCCCTAGTTGTTTTGGCATTCACTGTGTGCACGGGCCGACCCGCCCTTCCTTAGATCTGGAGAGGTAGCTTTTAGATTGCCATTTTTATACTAAAGATCTTGCCTTAAGGACCTTATTGTCTTGCTAGTTGTATTTTCAACAGTGATGTGTTTTGTAATTTCATGGTAATAAAGTTGTTATATTTTTCCACAAACTGCCTCTAGTAAACTAATTGTTCCTGTACAAGGGAAGTTGAACAGTCTAAGGTCTAGGGGTTCCTCCTGCCCCCTCCACGAGCGGGAGGTGGCGTTGTAAATGGCCTGGCGTTGTCAGGCATATTATTACTACTCTGTTACTACACATATATATATATATATATATATATGAAAAAAATGCAGGAGATGTGCTTATTTAAATGTTCACACTCCTAAAAGCAACATTCAGAGATAACGGTTTTTCACAACTAGGCAACCAGGTAAGGGGGACAACAAGGACTTTTATTTGACAAGATACACTTATTTACTGATTCTAAAATGGCTGCATTTTATGTGGAATGGATAGTTCAAAACCTAAACTTGTATATTAATGAGGAAAAAACAAAACATTTTTTTTTCTTTCAAAAAAATAAACTATTTCGTAATTTTCTGGGAATTACACACAATATGTGTCCCAGTACACAGCATTCATGTGTCCTTAAAAGACCTGTTAAACTCCTCATAACTCTGTCTCTTCATAAACTTTTTGGTTTTGGTTGCTTCAATGTTGGTGATCTAATCAAGCTTCCGCTACGGTTACCCCAACCCCACCCTAGACCACAGAACAAGTATACAAGAAGTAGGTCATGGTTATTTTTCTTCTTTTTTTACAGATTATATAGACTTCAGATTGTAAGCTTTCAAATATTGTCATACAGTGAAATCTGAAAATAGTTGAAGAGGATATGCTTAATTTATTTGAGTGTTTGTAGGCTAATCCTATAGGAACATTCAGAGAAAATAGCCATGAAAGTTGGTGAACAAGCTTGGTTTACCCTGTACAAGCTCAGTTTGCTATACTGCGGAATATGAAAATCACCAGACCGTGTCATAGAACTCATAAGAAGCAGAGGACTTTTATTTTAAACAACTGCAGCACACAGGCAGGGAAGAGGAAGTCCGATATTGGGAGTTTGTTTTTTCTCTCAAAAAGTCTCAAAACCAACTAAGTTGGAGTTGTGATGGCAGCTAATGAGCCACTAGG
Source organism: Poromitra crassiceps (assembly GCF_964638095.1). Lineage (NCBI taxonomy): Eukaryota > Metazoa > Chordata > Actinopteri > Beryciformes > Melamphaidae > Poromitra > Poromitra crassiceps. The sequence continues at coordinate 6,186,195 of NC_139638.1, read as the reverse complement.
TAGCCTAATGTTTTTCAAGTTTTGCCTACTTTTGGGATTGCTTGCTAGTAGTTTATGAACTAATCGTAGGTAGCCTATAGGCTCTTTCACACACAGATCGTGGCAAAAAAGCAGTTTAGGAGTCCGCAAAGCCCGCAGCCTCGCCACAGAAATTGCTTTCACACAGAGCCAAGCAGCACGGCCACATTCCCGTGCTGCAGTGTACTTTCAGGTGAAATCCCCTGCTCCCGGATTGAAAGGCGAGCACCACTCGCATGGTGGGTGGACTCGCCTTAATATCAAAACGCATGCATCTGCTCCTCAGACCAACTCGCCACAGACAGCTATAGCCCTCTGAAGCTTATTATATCCGTTAATTTTACCTACTAATGTCAACATCGTTTGAGCATAAAGCCTAACCGCACGGAGCATTCCTCCTGGCGTCCCTGCAGTCATGATTGTATAGGCTACTTATTTTTACTTTCACTCGTGCACTTTCTTGCTACATGAGGTGATTTCCCCTGTAATTTTTTTATGAATGAGCTGACCATTCGCACCTTTTCCGGCTCGCTGCGACGACGCTTTGAAATGGAGGCGTGTTGCCAGGTAACCTGGCGCTGTTACTACCTACCGTCGCGGGACAAAAGGCGTAAAACAATTATCCACCAACGCGCGTTCACGACTTTCACATCGGAGGCGCGAATCCTATTTTCCGTGCATTTTTCCGGCTTTCAAGGCCGGTGTGAAAGAGCCTTATGATTTCCTAGATTTTCCTGGTGGGGGACCCCCAGAACTTCCCCTGGGGCTTTATTTTGCACTATTTCCAGGCCTGAATCATTTTCCCAGTCCGGCCCTGACACTCATCCTTCATCACTCTGGATAAATCTACATATCAGCTTGGATCCCAGGGTGAGACTCAGATATTAGCTTTGAAATGACTCATAAGCTCTATTTCAGGGACTCACCTTTAATCTGTAATTGGCTGTAGAGGGTGAGAGGGTCGAGCGTATCGTACACCTGATCGTCCGCCTTGTTCACCGACATCTCCATGAGGACAGAGTGGTCCTCTCTCCTCTATAGGAGCTATAAGCTGCGTGGCTTAGCAGAAACCAAACTGCTCTGGGAAGGAAGGAAGTATCTGACGCAGATTAAACTCAGCATTAAACTTTTTTTTTGTCGCTACGCCTACCCATACTACCTTGTGGTAGTTTGTGGCTAGTTCATTGAATGGGGAAGTTGTGGGTGAGAGAGCCCCATTTGCGTATAGGCCTCATCAAATTCAGGCTTTTAACACAGCTATTTTCCACATTTTAAAATAGTAAAAACCAGAGTGAACATCCAATAGTTGGTGCAATAAATCCCTGAAATGGAGCCCTGCAGTGTGTGAGCAGTTTTATTCCTTTTTTCACATTTTAAAATAACAATAAATACGTCAAAACTATCAAGTAGCACAAAGGAATTATGCAGAGACCAAAAGAGTGTTAAACAAATCAAAACAATCTTATATTTTAGATTCTTTAAAGCCGCCCTTTGCCTTGAAGGAAAGGCAAAGGCTTTGGGAAGAAATTCATACATGGGCATCAAATTTCAAGCATCATGTCTTTAAATCAACAATGGCTTTTCAACACATAATGTTTCATTTGATAAAAGTCATAAATATGGAACTATAGGTGGTGTGCTGCCAACAAGAAGCTTCCAGGACATTGTAATGGGAGAACTTTGATATAAAGGGATAGTTTGGATTTGTTGATGTGGGGTAGTCAGTGTACTACTGTATGCATTGATCTCAGTCCGTCCGTCACTTGTAGTGTCCCAATGTAAAATCCCAGAGCAACCACATTTGGCAGATGTGTTCCTATGGCCCACCACTACTCATGTGAGGCCAGACATGGGGGATGTGTTGACCAGATGGTGGCGCTATAGAAACTTTACGTTTTGGCCTATAACTTCTGCACCGTATGGGCCAAAATAAAAATTCCACTTTCCCTGGATTCCTTGGTTCATTCTGCATCCATCCTGCCCCACCCATTTCCACACACAAGATGTCCCACCATTTTGAATTTTGTATACATTTGTCAAATTTTGTCATTGAGGATCAGAGTCCATCTTGTCTGTGTGTAATTGCCCTGTTTTTTTTAGTCAAAGTCTTCCCTTTACCGCCGGTGTTCTGTCGATTTCTACTACCCGTCGAGAACTGCTACTTTGTGATTCTGCGCGTGCGCAAAGCCGATTTTCCAAGTTTCATCGCCACGCCCATAATTTCTTGAAACCCTTCAGTCCACGCTGTTGTTAACGGTGAGTAACATCCTCAACATACATATAAATTGAGGGGTCTAAGTAGGCTGACATTCATCCTACAGTGGCAGTGAGTTGATTAGTAGTCAACATGAATGCATTAAGTGACGGGAGCATTATTTGATAGGATGTTACTGGACTATCAAATTATGCTACCCCTGAAATATTGATTTAAAATTGATAAAATGGGATGTTGAGTATTTGATCCATCAAAATACACTACCCATGACATACATTTCATTACACTTTTTGAACATTATACAAGAAAGAGAAGAAAACACTTACTTTACGGCTTTATTTGATATAGCCTACAAAGGTAGAAAACCATTAAGTAGCATTTTTTGATAGGGTAGCGCGAATCGATAGACAGACCCTATCGGTTTATGCGGCGGTAGCATTTTTCGACAAAGCAGCAAAAATCGACGTTACACCGGGTCCAAATTGATTTAGCATAATAAGCGCCTGACTCATTTTCCCGCCGGGGCGTTTTTTAGAATAAATACGTTTTTTTGTACTGTATGTTTTTGTGTTGACTAAATTCAGTCACTTACGGTAATGGCGTTGTTTTTGAGGAAGTCAGGCGGAAGTTTCTCCTCCTGTCAGACAGTTTTATATTTTATTTATACATGCTGCATACTGCATTGTGTAATGCTAGGGATTCCTGTAGGCAACGTGCTGGAGATGCTGTCTAACCAGGAGCAGTGGGCAACTTACGCTAACGTAGCTCAGTTGTGCCTTGTAAAAGTGCATTTCTCTCAGCGGAACAGCGATCATAAATGCAGTATGGATTATACCCATTATACTGGACATGTATTGGAAACTTGGCATCTACCTACTATTTGGTAAGTCTCCTTGTTTTGTCTAACGCTAGTGCTGCAGTGCTGTTTGTTTGGTTGGCGTTAGCTTGGTAGCTAGCTACTGTAGCGATGGGAAAGGTGGAGTATTATGGGATAGCTAGTAGTGTGTATGTCTAACTGTATCTGTCTGTTATGTTGTTCTGTGCATGTGGGGTTTGGGGTTTTGGAGTGTCAAGTGAAGGGAGCATAGGGCCAGTGGGTGGAGACTAGGGGAGGAAGTGGGAATGGTCGAGAGAGCTGTGTGAAGCTGGAAGAGAGCAGACGTGCTGGGGAGAGCTAGGCTAGGAGAAGCTAGCGAGGTGTTGGCGTGCCTGCCTTCATGTGTGTCTGTCCGTTCACTAAATAAAGAGTTTGATAAGCCAAAGGATCTGCCTCGGTGTGCGCCTCATTCCGCCACATTGGTGTCAGAAGTGGGATCGTTTTGGCTTAAAAATCAGGCTCGACTTAGCGTTAGCAGTTAGCCGTTTCTAGCTAGCTGCCATGGACGACCACATGGGAATGGCACGTGACGGAGCACGCCGGGAGTTGACGATAACTCCGGAGCACAGCTGGTGGTCTGCCAACTTGGGGAAGATGGAAGCCCCTTTGTTGAAAGAGGTCAGACGGCTGTTGGAGGCTACGCCTGCCTGGGCAGAGAAGTTGATGCAGCTAATAAAAGAGGCCACTCTGCATGGTGAGCAGCGGCCGGAGCCAGCACGGACAGCTTGTTGGACTTGTGGGAGAGTGGGTCACTTAGCGAGAGGGTGCCACTACGGTTCCGGGAGAGGGACCAGACCCAGGGAGCAGAGGTTTTGGGCGCGTCCGAGTGTCTGCTGGATGTGTGGGACATTTGGGCACTTGGCCAGAGTGTGCCCCGACGCGTCCCGAGATCAAAGGACAGTGCGAACGGAGGGAGGTCCACCTGGAGGAAGGGTGAGGCTCTGTTGGACGTGCCGGTCGCCTGAGCACTTGGCCAGAGAGTGCAGTGAGACTGTGGGGAACGGAGGAGACACACAGCCTGGGGAGGAGGTGAGCAACCAGAGGGAAGAGCCGGTTGTTCAGGTCGGGACGATTGTGTTTCCTGAGGTACCAGGGGTGCAAATGTCGGAAGAGCCGGCCCAGTCAAGCTGCTCCATACCCCCCCCCGCTGGTGATGTGCGGAGGCCCGGGGTGGAGAGTGAGATGGCGTCCATTTGTGTTCCCACTGTTGACCTGAGCACGCCGCCCCCTGGGGGAGGGGGACGGGAGGACGAGCGAGTGCAAGAGGTGGAGGAAGACGAGGGGGACTGTTCAGATGTGGACCTGGAGGACGACGACATCACCATCATGGATGTCGACGTGGGTGAGTGGAGGCGCAGGCAGGTGGAGGACGTGGATATCGGTCCGGTGTACGCGTGGGTGGCGGCCGGACGCCGGCCCCCTGTGGAGGAGATTCACCGGTGTTCCGGTGCCACGAAGGGACTGTGGCATGTGTTTGAGGACCTGCGTCTGTGTGAAGATGGGATTTTGGAGAAGAAAGGGGGGCAAACGAAAAGGGGGTTCCAGACGGTGGTGCCTAGCTACCTGCGGGGGTTAGTGTTACGATGGGCGCACAGGATCCGCAGCGGTCAGGGTCATCTGGGGGCTGAGAAGATGCTTCCCCATGTTCGTGCACTCTTCTATTGGAGCAAACACAAGGGAGACGTAGAGGACTACTGCCGTCGCTGTGTTGAGTGTGGTGCGGGGAAGGGGAAATGTTTGGTTTAAAATGTAAAATGTTGAATGGCTTATAGTGTTGATGTAGGGTTGTTTTGGGGTGTCATTTGGGGGCAAATGGTTTAAAAAGGGGGGGGCAGTGTAGCGCGGGGAAAGGTGGAGTATTATGGGATAGCTAGTAGTGTGTATGTCTAACTGTATCTGTCTGTTATGTTGTTCTGTGCATGTGGGGTTTGGGGTTTTGGAGTGTCAAGTGAAGGGAGCATAGGGCCAGTGGGTGGAGACTAGGGGAGGAAGTGGGAATGGTCGAGAGAGCTGTGTGAAGCTGGAAGAGAGCAGACGTGCTGGGGAGAGCTAGGCTAGGAGAAGCTAGCGAGGTGTTGGCGTGCCTGCCTTCATGTGTGTCTGTCCGTTCACTAAATAAAGAGTTTGATAAGCCAAAGGATCTGCCTCGGTGTGCGCCTCATTCCGCCACACTACGTTAGCGTGCCTTCTTTCCAATGAAACACAAACAACTGAATGTGTGAGCGGTAGGCTAATGTGACTTGTTTAAAATATGGTATGGCTGTTTGGCAGAGGGAGAAGAGGAGAGCAATGAACTGATACTGTAACGTACGGTAGTTTAATGAATGAATGATAATGATGATGAAGGCAATAGGCAGTACAATACTAGGCATGTTCAAAACTGCCTGTACCTAGCCTCTTGTGTGTACTAAGTACTATCTCACTGGTTTAAACTGCCTGTACCTAGCCTCTTGTGTGTACTAAGTACTATCTCACTGGTTTAAATAAGCAATTTCAAAAAATAATAATCGCCTGGCTCAATTATGCCCAAATGGAAATAACCGCCTGACTCTAATTGCCGCCTGGTCTTCTTTTTACCGCCTGGTCCAAATTGCTTTAGCATAATAAGCGCCCGGGCTCTTATTGGCAGAATTACGGTATATATATATATATATATATATATATATATATATATATATATATATATATATATATATATCCTAAATTATTTCTACTAACCAATGATTTCATTCCACTCTCACTCAGACTTTCATTCCACTCTCACTCTGACATTGCTTTCTTCATTCCAAGTTTGGCATAGTTCCTTTTTTAACTGAAAAAAAAGTTGCTCTTAAAAAGACAATTACATTATAAGCCACACTCACTGCAGTTGTGAGCAACAATACCATACCAGTCAAGTTGTTGTGTAAGAAGCACGCGACCCAGCTATTGATAACATTGCAGTCTCCCTCTCAAGATATACATACCCCGCCCATCCCCGGACCCCGCCATGTAGAATTTTGTCCAAAATGTTTTTTTTTACACTGACTGACCCAACAAACGACACGACCAGTGGGAGAAGACGACATGTTTAAGACTTTCTTCTTTAAACATGGAGCTGTCAGAGCTAAAACACCTCTGTTATTTCAGTGTGAAAAGAACATGCAACCCTGTAAACCCAGCACAGGCATGGCTGTGCGTGCTATTAGCACGATCTGATTTCACCAAGTAACAGTTGTTCCTGGACCAACATCTTCTAGTTTCCAGTTCGTGCATGAGTATTATAACACAATTAACATGGCCAAACTTGGACTCACATCCACAACACAACATTTTAAATGAAAGTAGTAAGCCTAATATACTGTCTGCCATTCTGCCCAACAGAAATGAGAATCAGTAGTATCCCAATTTTCAATGCTGATGTGATGGTGTTACAATAACCAAATGACCGCTAACTCAACATAGCATTGGAATATATGTATATTTCCCCTCTCTCTCTCTCTTATATTTGTATATTTCCTCCCTCTCTCTCTCTCTCTCTCTCTCTCTCTCTCTCTCTCTCTTTCTCTCTCTCTCTCTCTCTATATATATATATATAAAAGCCTATATATATATATATATATATATATATATATATATATATATATATATATATATATATATATGTATATATATGTACATATATATACATATATATGTATATGTATATGTATATATATATATATATATATGTGGGAATCCAGGTGAATGGTGCACCCACTGCACCTGACCTAGTCACATGACCAGGAAGTATAAAAGCCTAGCTCCTCCCAGTAGAGAGCCATTTGTCTCTGCTGTGGTGTTGGTTCATGCAGGGAGAAGGAGAACACATGGTAGGCCAAAACTGAACCTTGTAGATCTCCTACTTTTGTGCTACGCTTTTGTTTGTTGCAGCTAATGCTACTGTTAGCCTATTGTGTGAGCACATGGAGGTTTCCCATGCTCTTTAGCACTTTAATTTAGCCAACATCATTGTGTTTTATTATCTTATTTTAATGCATTTATTTTATTATTTCAGTTTTACAAATGAAGTGACCTCCTGTGGTGTCTGCTCTGTCTGCCCTACCTGGAGACACGGGTAAAGCAGTATACATTTGATGTGTTGCCTTTTTGTGTATTTTAATGTATTTTAGTTTTGTAACATCACGGTCTTCTTTTATACAGCAGCTCTGGTGTTGAGGTTGCCCCCCCCTTGCCTTGGCCTTGCATTGTGTACACAGTTACTGCAACACAAAGTAGGTTTTAAGCTGTTTTGTTCTTTTAATGATTTGAATACAGTGTTTTATTTAGAGTGATACTAGGGCTGGCAAATAATGCGTTTTGTTTGTTTCCTTAAAGGGACCAGTCCAGCCACTGTTTTCCCACTGTTAATTTAAATAATAATATTTTTGTTTTGTTTATTTGAGCCAATTATTCAAGGTACACTATAGGCATAGATTTTAAGATTGATTCATATTGGCATATTTTAACTGGTTTTCTCTCCTCTGTTCTGTTACAGTTTATGCGTGTAACCCTGTTCAAGGCCGGGTCCGCCCTGTTGCACACGGCCTTCCTTTCTGCTTGGGACTGCACTGGGGACCCCCTTTGGTTTTATTGGTGTGCATTGATAGACCCTGGCACTGCATGTTTTGTATTTGAATTTTGTATTTATATTGCATGATTTCTTTGAGTCCAGGCCTGTCCCCTTTTCTTTTCCCCTAGTTGTTTTGGCATTCACTGTGTGCACGGGCCGACCCGCCCTTCCTTAGATCTGGAGAGGTAGCTTTTAGATTGCCATTTTTATACTAAAGATCTTGCCTTAAGGACCTTATTGTCTTGCTAGTTGTATTTTCAATAGTGATGTGTTTTGTAATTTCATGGTAATAAAGTTGTTATATTTTTCCACAAACTGCCTCTAGTAAACTAATTGTTCCTGTACAAGGGAAGTTGAACAGTCTAAGGTCTATGGGTTCCTCCTGCCCCCTCCACGAACGGGAGGTGGCGTTGTAAATGGCCTGGCGTTGTCAGGCATATTATTACTACTCTGTTACTACACACATATATATATATATATATATATATATATATATATATATATATATATATATATATATATATATATGAAAAAAATGAAGGAGATGTGCTTATTTAAATGTTCACACTCCTAAAAGCAACATTCAGAGATAACGGTTTTTCACAACTAGGCAACCAGGTAAGGGGGACAACAAGGACTTTTATTTGACAAGATACACTTATTTACTGATTCTAAAATGGCTGCATTTTATGTGGAATGGATAGTTCAAAACCTAAACTTGTATATTAATGAGGAAAAAACAAAACATTTTTTTTTCTTTCAAAAAAATAAACTATTTCGTAATTTTCTGGGAATTACACACACTATGTGTCCCAGTACACAGCATTCATGTGTCCTTAAAAGACCTGTTAAACTCCTCATAACTCTGTCTCTTCATAAACTTTTTGGTTTTGGTTTCTTCAATGTTGGTGATCTAATCAAGCTTCCGCTACGGTTACCCCAACCCCACCCTAGACCACAGAACAAGTATACAAGAAGTAGGTCATGGTTATTTTTCTTCTTTCTTCTTTTTTTACAGATTATATAGACTTCAGATTGTAAGCTTTCAAATATTGTCATACAGTGAAATCTGAAAATAGTTGAAGAGGATATGCTTAATTTATTTGAGTGTTTGTAGGCTAATCCTATAGGAACCTTCAGAGAAAATAGCCATGAAAGTTGGTGAACAAGCTTGGTTTACCCTGTACAAGCTCAGTTTGCTATACTGCGGAATATGAAAATCACCAGACCGTGTCAGAGAACTCATAAGAAGCAGAGGACTTTTATTTTAAACAACTGCAGCACACAGGCAGGGAAGAGGAAGTCCGATATTGGGAGTTTGTTTTTTCTCTCAAAAAGTCTCAAAACCAACTAAGTTGGAGTTGTGATGGCAGCTAATGAGCCACTAGGTAGCCTAATGTTTTTCAAGTTTTGCCTACTTTTGGGATTGCTTGCTAGTAGTTTATGAACTAATCGTAGGTAGCCTATAGGCTCTTTCACACACAGATCGCGGCAAAAAAGCAGTTTAGGAGTCCGCAAAGCCCGCAGCCTCGCCACAGAAATTGCTTTCACACAGAGCCAAGCAGCACGGCCACATTCCCGTGCTGCAGTGTACTTTCAGGTGAAATCCCCTGCTCCCGGATTGAAAGGCGAGCACCACTCGCATGGTGGGTGGACTCGCCTTAATATCAAAACGCATGCATCTGCTCCTCAGACCAACTCGCCACAGACAGCTATAGCCCTCTGAAGCTTATTATTATATCCGTTAATTTTACCTACTAATGTCAACATCGTTTGAGCATAAAGCCTAACCGCACGGAGCATTCCTCCTGGCGTCCCTGCAGTCATGATTGTATAGGCTACTTTTTTTACTTTCACTCGTGCACTTTCTTGCTACATGAGGTGATTTACCCTGTAATTTTTTTTATGAATGAGCTGACCATTCGCACCTTTTCCGGCTCGCTGCGACGACGCTTTCAAATGGAGGCGGGTTGCCAGGTAACCCGGCGCTGTTACTACCTACCGTGGCGGGACAAAAGGCGTAAAACAATTATCCACCAACGCGCGTTCACGACTTTCACATCGGTGGCGCGAATCCTATTTTCCGTGCATTTTGAAAGAGCCTTATGATTTCCTAGATTTTCCTGGTGGGGGACCCCCAGAACTTCCCCTGGGGCTTTATTTTGCACTATTTCCAGGCCTGAATCATTTTCCCAGTCCGGCCCTGACACTCATCCTTAATCACTCTGGATAAATCTACATATCAGCTTGGATCCCAGGGTGAGACTCAGATATTAGCTTTGAAATAACTCATAAGCTCTATTTCAGGGACTCACCTTTAATCTGTAATTGGCTGTAGAGGGTGAGAGGGTCGAGCGTATCGTACACCTGATCGTCCGCCTTGTTCACCGACATCTCCATGAGGACAGAGTGGTCCTCTCTCCTCTATAGGAGCTATAAGCTGCGTGGCTTAGCAGAAAACAAACTGCTCTGGGAAGGAAGGAAGTATCTGACGCAGATTAAACTCAGCATTAAACTTTTTTTTTGTCGCTACGCCTACCCATACCCCTACCTTGTGGTAGTTTGTGGCTAGTACATTGAATGGGGAAGTTGTGGGTGAGAGAGCCCCGTTTGCGTATAGGCCTCATCAAATTCAGGCTTTTAACACAGCTATTTTCCACATTTTAAAATAGTAAAAACCAGAGTGAACATCCAATAGTTGGTGCAATAAATCCCTGAAATGGAGCCCTGCAGTGTGTGAGCAGTTTTATTCCTTTTTTCACATTTTAAAATAACAATAAAGACGTCAAAACTATCAAATAGCACAAAGGAATTATGCAGAAACCAAAAGAGTGTTAAACAAATCAAAACTATCTTATATTTTAGATTCTTTAAAGCCGCCCTTTGCCTTGAGGGAAAAGCAAAGGCTTTGGGAAGAAATTCATACATGGGCATCAAATTTCAAGCATCATGCCTTTTAAATCAACAATGGCTTTTCAACACATAATGTTTAATTTGATAAAAGTCATACATATGGAACTATAGGTGGTGTGCTGCCAACAAGAAGCTTCCAGGACATTGTAATGGGAGAACTTTGGTATAAAGGGATAGTTTGTTGATTTGTTGATGTGGGGTAGTTAGTGTACTGTATGCATTGATCTCAGGCCGTCTGTCACTTGTAGTGTCCCAATGTAAAATCCCAGAGCAACCACATTTGGCAGATGTGTTCCTATGGCCCACCACTACTCATGTGAGGCCAGACATGGGGGATGTGTTGACCAGATGGTGGCGCTATAGAAACTTTACGTTTTGGCCTATAACTTCTGCACCGTATGGGCCAAAATAAAAATTCCACTTCCCTGGATTCCTTGGTTCATCCATCCTGCCCCACCCATTTCCACACACAAGATGTCCCACCATTTTGAATTTTGTATACATTTGTCAAATTTTGTCAAATTTTGTCATTGAGAATCAGAGTCCATCTTGTCTGTGTGTAATTGCCCTGTTTTTTTAGTCAAAGTCTTCCCTTAACCGCCGGGTCCAAATTGATTTAGCATAATAAGCGCCTGACTCATTTTCCCGCCGAGGCGTTTTTTAGAATAAATACGGTTTTTTGTACTGTATGTTTTTGTGTTGACTAAATTCAGTCACTTACGGTAATGGCATTGTTTTGGAGGAAGTCAGGCGGAAGTTTCTCCTCCTGTCAGACAGTTTTATATTTTATTTATACATGCTGCATACTGCATTGTTTATTGCTAGGGATTCCTGTATGCAACGTGCTGGAGACGCTGTCTAACCAGGAGCAGTGGGCAACTTACGCTAACGTAGCTCAGTTGTGCCTTGTAAAAGTGCATTTCTCTCAGCGGAACAGCGATCATAAATGCAGTATGGATTATACCCATTATACTGGACATGTATTGGAAACTTGGCGTCTACCTACTATTTGGTAAGTCTCCTTGTTTTGTCTAACGCTAGTGCTGCAGTGCTGTTTGTTTGGTTGGCGTTAGCTTGGTAGCTAGCTACGTTAGCATGCCTTCAATGTTGCTTTGGGAGTGTCTGGCAAGCGAGACTAGTAATAACGTTGCTATGACTTCTTTCCAATGAAACACAAACAACTGAATGTGTGAGCGGTAGGCTAATGTGACTTGTTTAAAATATGGTATGGCTGTTTGGCAGAGGAAGAAGAGGAGAGCAATGAACTGATACTGTAACGTACCGTAGTTTAATGAATGAATGATAATGATGATGAAGGCAATAGGCAGTACAATACTAGGCATGTTCAAAACTGCCTGTACCTAGCCTCTTGTGTGTACTAAGTACTATCTCACTGGTTTAAACTGCCTGTACCTAGCCTCTTGTGTGTACTAAGTACTATCTCACTGGTTTAAACTGCCTGTACCTACCCTCTTGTGTGTACTAAGTACTATCTCACTGGTTTAAACTGCCTGTACCTACCCTCTTGTGTGTACTACTAAGTACTATCTCACTGGTTTAAACTGCCTGTACCGAGCCTCTTGTGTGTACTAAGTACTATCTCACTGGTTTAAACTGCCTGTACCGAGCCTCTTGTGTGTACTAAGTACTATCTCACTGGTTTAAACTGCCTGTACCTACCCTCTTGTGTGTACTAAGTACTATCTCACTGGTTTAAACTGCCTGTACCTACCCTCTTGTGTGTACTAAGTACTATCTCACTGGTTTAACTGCCTGTACCTAGCCTCTTGTGTGTACTAAGTACTATCTCACTGGTTTAAATAAGCAATTTGAAAAAATAATAATCGCCTGGCTCAATTATGCCCAAATGGAAAACTGCCTGACTCTAATTGCCGCCTGGTCTTCCTTTTACCGCCTGGTCCAAATTGCTTTAGCATAATAAGCGCCCGGGCTCTTATTGGCAGAATTACGGTATATATATATATATATATATATATCCTAAATTATTTCTACTAACTAACCAATGATTTCATTCCACTCTCACTCTGACATTGCTTTCTTCATTCCAAGTTTGGCATAGTTCCTTTTTTAACTGAAAAGAAAAGTTGCTCTTAAAAAGATAATTACATTATAAGCCACACTCACTGCAGTTGTGAGCAACATTACCATACCAGTCAAGTTGTTGTGTAAGAAGCACGCGACCCAGCAGCCTTACGGCTGTTGCCAAGGAAGAAGGAGATTAATAAACAAGAAATTAATTGTAATGCTGATATCACCAGTCTGCAGGAGGGCAGAGGACTCTATGGCTGAAAGTGATTGTTGGGAGGGAAAGTAACCAAACGACTCCCCCTGCTGGCTGCATTAAACCCTGAGAGAATCCCCATCAATTTCCTCACTCCTCAATGACACAAGTAATTTTTCACAAGCAATTAACTGCAGGCATTTTGTCATAAGAGTATCAAGGTTACAAACTGTAATGGTCTTTATAGCCTTGAGGAATAAGCAGCAAGATGAGAAACTGATAAGGATCCAAACTGGAGCCAAAGCCATCAGAGTAAAAACATCTAACAGATGGAACAGAGCTTTTCTCGTTATGCCCTCTGAACAATGACCTGTTCACCACTAGGGCTGTCACTTTTCATTCGAAATTCGAATGCAACTTCGAATGTGGGGGAGGGGTTCGTGTTCGATATGTAAATTGACTGTTCGATTTTTATTTTATTTTTTATTATATATATATATATATATATATATATTTTTTTTTTTTTTTTTTTTTTATGAACCAAAATTAACCAACTGCTGCTTGCTGGTAATGTTAATCCCATGTCAGAAAAAGTCTCCAGATTTGTCGCGTTAGTCTCTTCTGAGAAAGATTGTCTCCAGGGTCTGAAAAGTTGTCTCGAGTTGGATGCAGCCAAGTTTGTAAGGCAGTGTTGTGACTGTGAGCGTCCAAGCCAACACGTCGGGCTGATGGCCTGGACTGACTTTTTTTTTTTTTTTTTTTTTAATTAACCAAAAAACTTCGAATATATTCGAACGAATTTCGGGCAATTAAAGTTTGTTAGAACTTTATTTTGGGGAAAAGTGACAGCCCTATTCACCACACACACCCATGATCCACTCCCTGACTTGAGGAAACCTGTTTGGTGGCCTCACACAGATCAGTCAGCATCCAGATCTACTGGATCCCAGCCGATTTAGTACCTGGAAAGAGCTGGTCCAGGTGACATATCAAAGACTGCAGGATACCGTGCGTCCTCACCTGGTATAGCACGTACGACGGAGGCTCGGGTCCGAATCCGAACCGAGGTCCTTTGCCGCATGTCATCCCCTCTCTCTATCCTCACCTTTCCTGTCTGCCTACTGTCCTATCTAAATAAAGGCAGAAATGCCCCCAAAAAAGCATCTTAAAAAAAGACTGCAGGATATTTACGGAAGATTTTCAGGCTCTTATGTCCGGTAAAGAACTTCCTAATTGTGAAGCGCAACTTTCTTTTTCAAATAACACACTCATATATATTCCTCTCATATCTCCTTCTTGTCAGACCTACTTCAACAGTCACAGATCAAGGTTTAAAGCTACAATATGAAACAATATATATATATATATATATATATATATATATATATATATATATATATATATATATATATATATATATATGTGTGTGTATATATATATATATACCACGTGATCAGATCTTATATCTCACAGTACCGGTGTTATGTCATCAGAAGGGTAGAACCTCATTTAGTCTTCAGACCTTTCAGTTAGCTTCAAAAAGTGACCCCACACCTCAATGAAGACATCTTCTCTTCCTGTAACTCTATAAGTTACCCTTTCATATGATGCTGTGTGGCACATTAGTTCCAACCATTCCTCCAATGTAATAGGAGTAGGTGACTTCCAATTTCTTAATGCGATTCTACATCCTGATATCATGGCCATTCTATACCACAGCCCTTGGTATTTAGACGATATAGTATATTTTGGTAACAAACCCAGTATGCAAGTCGCAGGAGACTTATGCAGTTTCTTATTCAGTACTTCACTCAAAAATACTACAATTTTGTCCCACAAACGTACCTATATCTTTATCACACCTCCAGCAGGTGTCATTATTTCTCAACTTAAGTTTGGCTATAGCTTACTGGGGATCCAATAGCTTCTATTTAACACTTTGTATAGGATAAGTTGTGACTGTGCTTCCCCAGAGCATTTATACCATTTGGCCACTAACTTCTTCCAAGTGTCTTCAGAAATATCTTCACATATATCCTTCTCCCAGCTTAATTTCAGGCCTGTCAGGTTGGGTGCCTGATGATCTCTGATGACATCATAACACCTTGATGCACCTCCCCTTCTATACCAGTCTTGATAAAATACCTCTTGAATCCTAGTTAACACATTCACTGCCAACAGTTTATCCAATACAGTAGGTAGCTTCTGCCAATGGGTTTTTTTGAGGATTCTGGCTCATCTTTCAAGAGCCGAGGATTATTTTCTGCTAGGACTTTGTGAACACAAAATATCTCAAAAGAACTAATAGAATGTGTGCTTTCTCTGTCTAAAAGAGTTAGTTTTTATCATGTTCTGTTATGTAGGCATTAGCAGTTGAATACAGCATGGTTTCAGCGTCTGAGAAGGAAAGCTGAGATACTGTAAATGCATTTTTGTGAAATTCGATAGAACAGGCAGAACAGTCACTTTAACCATTTATTTTTGGCATCAGTGAGACATCAGACATCCAAACAATAGTTCTGAACAGTAATTTCCTCCAATATAACAGCACCCCCACAGCACCCCGCAAACTCCTCCCTCCGTGGGTGTGTCTCTGGTGGCTCTGCAGCGTGTGTCACAGGCGAGTCTCTGCTGCCTGTCTGTGCTGCCTGGCGGCCGCTCGTCGGGCGGGTCTGGATCGGGCTCGCTCGTTTCTGGGGTTTCGGTTGTGAGCTGGGATGAAGCTGCGTGCGATTCTGGGCTTTCTGCTGCGTGTTTCAAAGTGTGTTGCACCCAGAGTCTATTTTTGGAATCCCCCACCGTTGTGCGCCAGCTCCCAGCGCGAAAGCGTTTTCGCCAAACCATTCTCATGAGAATGGTTTCCTCACGCTTTTTCCTGCTGTTTTTACTCGACTTTCTCTAATCTGGAGAGCACTGTCGCCACTTAATGGGTCGGTAAAATAGGTTATACACATTCAATAGCTCCCATATTTTTATAGGAGATGTAAGAGGCTTTGATCCATGTCCCACCGTCAATTTTTTTTTTTTTTTTTTTGACGAGTTAAACGAGTTTTTTGTGCCGCAGCCACACAGACAAAAGACGTTTGCTGGCTACCTCGAGAGAGAATATGCGGGGATAGAGCATAGGGATGGAGGCTAAATTGAAGGCGACGCCACGTGAGGTAGACTTGGGTGGTGTAGCTGGATTAACAGATACACTTTGGGTAAGTGTTGTACACTTTGTTACTTCCTAACCTTCTCGCCAAAGCCTTCTGACCTCTCCCGAGTCCCTTCACGTCTTTTCCAGTGTGAAGCTAGCCAGTCTTAACACACCACTTCCTGTTCTTTCTAACCAAATTTCAAAGTAAAATGCCTTTGGCGTTTCTTTTAACATAGCTTCTTTTGTGTGTTTTTTACTGAGATGTACTGACATTGGCTTCTGCTGTAACACAAGAATTTCACCCAGGGGATTAATAAAGTACTCTATCTATCTATCTATCTATATATCTATCTATCTATCTATCTATCTATCTATCTATCTATCTATCTATCTATCTATCTATCATAATACCAAAGCGAAAATAATTAATACAGTGACATGCTAGACATGTAACAACTTAAGTGTAAGGTATTTGGGGTAGAAAAGAAAAAGTAACTAGTAACGTAACTAGTAACGTACCTAGTTACTTTTTGAAAAAGTAATCAGTAAAGTAACTTTTATTACTTTTTTTAAGTAGTAATCAGTAATCAGTAACTAATTACTTTTCCAGAGTAACTTGCCCAACACTGGCTCTAAGGATGATAAAAAAAGGTGTATTAAACTATTCACTGTCTAACAATTCCTGAACATGTACACAAAAATATTGCTTTGTGCCTATTAATCCCGGGCAACGCCGGGTACATTGTTAGTATAGACGGTTTTAACTTGACAACAAAACATTCTAATTGAACTCCAGCTCACTTCCTGTTGCAGTGTTTGCTATGTAGAGCAGGACTAACAGGACCAGCTCACTTCCTGTTGCAGTGTTTGCTAGTAGAGTAGGGCAGGACTAACAGGACCAGAACCAGAATCAGCTTTATTGGCTAAGAATGTATAGAAATAAATAGAAGGAATTTGACTCCGGTATACGTTGTTGCCCTCAATGTAGGCCTACAGGGGGAAAAGGTATTGCTGCTCTCAATGTAGGCCTACAGGGGGGAAAGGTATTGTTGCTCTCAATGTAGGCCTACAGGGGGGGGGAAAGGTATTGTTGCTCTCAATGTAGGCCTACAGGGGGGGAAAGGTATTGCTGCTCTCAATGTAGGCCTACAGGGGGGAAAGGTATTGTTGCTCTCAATGTAGGCCTACAGGGGGGGAAAGGTATTGTTGCTCTCAATGTAGGCCTACAGGGGGGAAAAGGTATTGCTGCTCTCAATGTAGGCCTACAGGGGGGAAAGGTATTGCAAACAAGCTAAAATAACAAACAAGGACATCGATCAAAGACTGACTGACAATTCCGTGAAAACCGTCTCTATCTATAACTATAACGACCCCCCGTGTTGTTCACAAGTGTAAAATAATCCCTCATAAATACATCCTTTATTTGAAAGTGATAAACCAATGCTTAAAGAAAATGTAGTTCATATTTACTCTTTAATCAGAATCCTTTAATTGGTAAATATATTTGCACATACAAGGAATTTAGCTGAGTGGTTTTTTTGTTAAAAGAAAGAATAAAACACAATTTAACAGATTAAAAACAGTGCATAAAGAAACAGTGGATATATAAAACAATGTATCGAAAGTATACAACAAACAAAATCCAGTCTCATAAAGATCTGGTCATGGAAATGTGGAAAATATCAAGCTAGATACTGGCCCCGCCCCTCCCCCGCCTCCTGAACTCATGTCTCATGTTTTAAACCCAAAACAAAGGCACAGGGAGACACAGCATGATGACCTATAGGCATCACATGTGATCACAAACACATTTCACTGACTGCTTTTCATATAGGAAGAGAACTTTTCTAATTTGCCACCATGTATTTTTTTGCTTCAAACCGTGGAGGACAGCCCACAATGGAGAACGCGTTGTTCATCCAATCACGTGCAGCAAGCAACAAACATGGAGCCCTTAGCCTGATATATGAGTACCGCAGGAATGAGTCCGCAAGTAGAAAAGTGGAAAAGAATGGGGTTTTAGAATGAGGATTTCACTTAAATGCTGTGCACTTCCTGAATAAGTGCACAGCACGTTTTCTATCATTTAAAATGAGAGGTTATGACTTTACCAAAGAAAAAGACCCAACAACAATCTGGGTTTCTCATGTGGCCCCCAGGAAAAATATTGACCCTCCCCTGTTATAAGCATCATCTACTATCTACTAAATACTTTAAGTGGTTCAGAGTTTTAATGCTGCACTAGGCTTTTTATTTAAGGATTTCACATGCACATTTGTTTTCTTCTAAATGTATTTGTCTATTTATTTAAGCTATTTTATTGATTCTATTTCAATCAGAAAGCTGCAACAGAAAATAGCATCATCCCATGTCCACAGTGTGTAGGATTTAAGGGTGAGCGGAGATACATTTTTAAAGTGAAATTTACAAAGTGAAGAGCAGGAAGCCGCTGAAGGTGGAGTGGCAGCCAGCATTGTCATAGATTGTGTGCTTTGAGATGAGTTTCATGTAGACCCTGTCCCTAGCCTGCAGCTCCTGGACCAGACCGTTGGAGAAGCTGGTGCTGGTTGTGACGCTCTCGGTGGGGGACCCTGTGTTCACCATCAGGTGCTCGTTGTTCTTGTAGAGATACACTCCTGTATAGGTGCTGGGGGTTTTGTAGCCTCTGGCGGTGAATCTGAAGTAGTAAACTCCTCTCACCGGTGCTGTGAAGATACCTGCAGCAGAAAGACTCCAAAATAAAAGTCTCTGTGAACTGAACTCCCATTCCTGTTCCTTCCAGGAGAACAGTGTGTCTTCAAAGCAATATTCCACTTAGTTTCAACATAGGGCTTATTATGAAAAGCAGAATATATTCTGCTCACCAACATCAGATGCAGCTGGACCAGTTTCAACCTTCACATTTTTACTTCCCATGCATTTCAAATAAAACTGACATTTAACACAAGGTTAGGTGTGTGTGTGTGTGTGTGTGTGTGTGTGTGTGTGTGTGTGTGTGTGTGTGTGTGTGTGTGTGTGTGTGTGTGTGTGTGTGTGTGTGTGTGTGTGTGTGTGTGTCAGTTTAGGGGTCCTTGACATGAGACAGTTTGAACCTCTGCTTTACAGTAGTTGTATTAATGTCTCAGGTGAA
>NC_139638.1:6114570-6162070 GCF_964638095.1 Poromitra crassiceps | reverse complement strand
ACTTTCTGCATCCTAATCTAAAATGTAGACAATTCTGTCTTAAAACTGCATTATTTTGAATGGCCTGCATTGCAATAAATATGCATAAAGAGGAAAAAAAATCATGATTGGTGTGCAGGTGCCCCGCCTCCCATTTTAATTTAAAGCATTTAGTGGAGTACGAGAAAACCTGTTCACCACAGGAGCTGCTAAGAAAGGGTAGGCTGAAAACTACTTCCCCAATTGTGTTCACTGCAGTCAGGCTTTTCTTAACTCTGTCGGTTACTGAGGGTGTATAGATCTCTCACCCTGTTACTAACTGTAGGCAAGGGTGAGAGACGTTTTTCAAGGGTGAGAGACGTTTTTCACAACTTAAAGGAGTGAAGAACGAACTGGTCACGTTGATGCTTGTTGTGGAAAGGTGTTGTCTTTGAACTGGCTGCAGGGTTTGTAATGCAATAAGAGCAATAATATTAATAATAATAATAATAATAATAATAATAGCCACAATTACATGACCACTGGGTCATGTAACTGATTACTTCCAGAAGGAAAAGGGTATTAAGCCTAACTCTTTTGCATTCCTCGATGTTTCTGCTGACAATGTTTGCAAAGCTTTAAACAATCTCTCATCTTACAAAGTATGGAGGGTGGATCGTGCCTAAATCAAATACAATACACACATTGAAATACCATATATGCACACATTGAAATACAATACACATATTGGAAATACAATACATATATTGAAAATACAATACACATCTGAAGAATACAATACATGTGTAACAATAAATACAATACCAAAATGCTTAAATACAATACACATATTGAAAATACAATACACATCTTGAAAATACAACAACTGTATTGTATTTTCGATATGTGTATTGTATTTCGATATGTGTATTGCCTTTTCGATATGTGTATTGTATTTCAATATGTGTATTGTATTGAATTTTGGCATGAATAATCCTGACTGGCATTGAAAAACATGGCATTTTTTCGCTATGGCAACCGCAAATCTCAGGCGAAGCGTATTTAGTTGTGTGTATTGTATTTAGTTGTGTGTATTGTATTTAGTTGTGTGTATTGTATTTAGTTGTGTGTATTGTATTTAGTTGTGTGTATTGTATTTCAGTGTGCATTTTTATGACGAGTAGTACTTCTTGATTCTGATTGGCTTGACGTATCACTCCGGACCGGAAGCTCCGCTCAGCTGGCGGCTATGGAGCCATGGAGCAAATTCCTCCTCCCAGTACCCCTCCTCCACCAGCCACTCATCCTGGGCCCTCAATATGCCCCAGTATGTGTTAGCCTCATCTGGATCAACTTCCATGGGAGTTTGTTGTGTTGTGCAAGGTAACGTCAAAACGACAGGACAATTATCCAGCTAGCTAGACCTCTGGTTAGCCAGATAGCTAGCTAGATATTTTCCAGTGGTTTTGATGTTAACGTTACCTTGCACAGCACCACAAACTCTTGATTCAATGGAAGTTGATCCATGTGAGGGTAATGTTACAGACATTGGGGGCACAGGATGAGCTGCTGGAGGAGGGGTACTGGGGGGAGGAATTAGATCCATGGCATTAGCTGCCTCCCGCAGCAGATCGGCCCACGTCTTCGTCAACATTTTGCCAGCAAGGTAGCCAACTTAAGCTTAATTTATACTCTTTAGAAAGTGTCTCTTGACACATGGTCGCAGACTAAAAAGAAGTGTCTCTCAGGGTGGTGCACTCTGAGCCGGCTGAGTGGAGCGGGAACCGAGTGATTACGTCACAAATAAAAAAAACGGGAAACATTCCTGACTGACATTGAAAATACAATACACATCTGAAGAATACAATACATGTGTAACAATAAATACAATACCGAAATTCTTAAATACAATACACATATTGAAAATACAATACACATCTCGAAAATACAACAACTGTATTTTATTTTCGATATGTGTATTGTATTTCAATATGTGTATTGTATTTCGATGTGTGTATTGTATTTCAATGTGTGTATTGTATTTGATTATGGCATGAATCACCAATGCCAAAATTCAATACAACACACACATTGCAATACAATACACATATTGAAAAGGCAATACACATGTCGAAATACAATACACATATCGAAAATACAATACAGTTGTTGTATTTTCGAGATGTGTATTGTATTTTCAATATGTGTATTGTATTTAAGCATTTCGGTATTGTATTTATTGTTACATGTATTGTATTCTTCAGATGTGTATTGTATTTTCAATATATGTATTGTATTTCCAATATGTGTATTGTATTTCAATGTGTGCATAGTATTTCAATGTGTGTATTGTATTTGATTTAGGCACGATCCACCCTCCATAACAAAGCCACTGGTATTGACGCTATCCCTACCAGATTTTTAAAAGATGGTGCTTTTGTTGTTGCCCACCCCCTGTCTGAAATAAATAATCAATATTTAAGAACTGGTGGGCGTCCGGGTTGTATAGCGGTAGATTCCCTTCCTACCAACACGAGGGTCGCAGGTTCGCACCCCCATGTTACCTCCGGCTTGGTCGGGCGTCTATACAGGCACGATTGGCTGTGCCTGAGGGTGGGAAGCCGGATTGGGGGTATGTGTCCTGGTCGCTGCACTAGCGCCTCCTCTGGTCGGTCGGGGCGCCTGGTCGAGGTGGAAGGGAACTGGTGGGAATAGCGTGTTGATCCTCCCACGTGCTACATCCTGACGGTGAAGCTCCCCCTGTCAGGTGAAAAGAAGCAGCTGGCAACTGCACATGTGTCAGATGAAGCATGGTGCTAGTCTCGGCTCTCCCCAGATTGGCAGAGGGTGGAGTAGCGACTGGGGCAGCCAATAGGGCAGCAGGGGCAGGGTGGGGGGGGGGGGGGGTGGGCCTAGTGCAATTAACACATTCAGTGCCAGCGACGCCATATGGCGTCATTAGAAATTTACCGTACAGTGCCAGCGACGCCAAATGGCGTCATAACTCGATTTTTTTTTTTTGACGGGGGGGTGTCGATCTATGCCTCTTACATCGCCTCTTACAATATTCAGAGGTATTGAATGTGTCTAACCTATTTTACAGAACCCTTAGGTGGCGACAGCGCTCTCCAGATGAGAGAACGTGGAGTGAAACACACAGAAGAAGTCATTGGGGGGAAGGAAATCGCATCGCATCCGTCCGTATGCAGCGGCTTCATTGAAGCAACGTTTAGCTGTGCCCCTGCAGCAGCCAATCTGCTATCACAATTGAGCACCTCGATGTCCGCTGCAACAGCCTCCGTGTCCGCTGCAACACATGATCAGCCGTGGATTTGTTATTATTCTCAACTCGAAGCATGGGAGCTGGTACACGCGGCTGTAAAAAAGCAGGATCTAGCTGACTTTTTCAGTGCTGAGCACAGGCAGAGAAAACGAGAAAACAGCAGAGCAGAGAGACACTCCTCCCACAACGGGGGGGGGGGGGGAGGAGGAGGGGGGGAGGTGGGCACGCAGAGCCAAGTACACAACACAGACCCAGACAGCAGGACAGGGTTGGCAAACGCAAGCCAGAATATCCGATGCCCACCAGCAGCAAAAGATCAGCAAGAAGCTGCAACCAGCAGCGCATGCAGGCGCCAGCGCTGCTGGTTTCAGCTAAAAATATTATTCTTCCAAACAAAATTCCCTTGCCTTCACTGTTTTATTGAAGGAAATTTTTTTTTTTTCTTTTTTTTTTTTTTATTATTTACAGTTTTTCTTTTATTACACACAGACCACAAAACAATAAACAAAAACGTGCAACATGCACATACAAGGGAGAGGGAAGTGAAGGTGAGAAAACAAAAATAACCAACAACAACAAAACATCCCCCACAACAGCAATGCAACACAGAGGCAAGCAATCGTTTGTATTGTTAAGTATTACAGTATAGAATGTTATGGCAAACAACGATGCCGATGTCAACAGGAATCCGGATAGAGTGGGCAGCATCCACAATGAATAAAGAAAAGAAAACATCCACTTTATGTTGTATAGGAAACTATATAGGCTGTAAGGCTAGCGATTGATATGCTAAAGAGTTTCTCACCAAGTCCCACAGCTCAGTAGGACCGATATCAAGGTCCCCCAGCCTCCCGGTAACTCTTTCCATACTTAACAGGTCTAAAAAACCACTCACCCAGTCCTCAATTAAAAAGCATCTGGGTTTGCGGAACTTCCAATTTAATAAAATTATTCTCTTAGTGGCCAGAAAGGCCAGACCAACGATCCTCTGAACATGCTTGCTTTGTGTTTGTGTGACCCTAGTTCCTAGCAGACATTCAACAGGGCCAGCAGTAACGTTTACATTCAACAGTCTTGAGAGTGTGTCAATAACCTCTTCCCAAAATATTTTTACTGCTGGGCAGTGCCACAGCATATGAAATAAAGTACCAACTTCTCCACAATGCCAGCATTGATCTGATGAGTTGGGGTCCATTTTCTTAATTATTGAGGGAGTTATATATGCCCTATGTAAAATTTTAAACTGGAGTATTCTGTATCGGACTGCATTAGCTATAGTTATTGAATCTCTCCATATTAAGTCCCATTCTACAGGGTCTATTGACACACCTAAATTCTGTTCCCATCGAGTTTGAGTCAATACCAGACAATCAGTAGGGGAATGGGTCAGCAGCCTATACAGGCCTGAAACCGTTCCTCTATTAGAAGCAAGCACTCTCATTTTCATGTCTACTGCTAAGTTACAGCCAATAAATACATCTGTGTATTTAGAGAAAATAGATTTCAACTGTACATATTGCAAAAAAGCATGATCGTTTAGGTTATATTTCTCTTTTATTTCTATAAACGGTATAATTTTTCCATTTTTTATAATTTGTGAAGTTTCTATGATGTTATGATGCTGCCACACCAGATTGTTCACCGGGTTTCCTCCTGCCTTAAAAAGTGGGTTCTTCCAAATTGGACATGAAGCTAACGAGACCCCTTTGATACCAAGCCTTTTATAAACAATTTTAGCAATGTCACATGAAAAATTAATGATAGCGTTATCTAACTTTAAGGGAGGGTGAGGATGATACCACAATGATGATAATGAAGTTAGTTTGTTGTTCTCCCTGACTATGCATTCCTCAAGCCAGTCCCAGCTACCCTTGCACCTAGCCTGCTTATAGCCCCAGGTCAAAGGGTATCTGGCGTTGTATGCCAAGTAATACAGGTAAATATCTGGAACCCCCAAACCACCTTTACCTCTTGGCAATGATAGCTTTTTATGACTGATCCTGGGTTTCTTTTCCTTCCATAAAAAGGAAGAGAAAAGCTTATTTATGTCATTAAACCAGGATTTTGGGATATAGGAGGGCACAGCAGAGATTAAAAAAGTTATTCTAGGAAGAATGTTCATCTTTAGAACCTCCGCTCTACCCCACAGGGATAGAGGAAGAATTGACCACCTCTTAATGTCGTCCTTAATAGAACGCAATAGAGGTGGAGCATTCAGATCGAGAATCTTGTTAATAGGGGTTTTAATCAATATTCCCAAGTATTTCATCCCTTCTGGTTTCCAGATAAAGGGGGCTGTGCCGAGGTCTGAGTTAAATGTTCGGCAATTAAGTGGTATAGCTTCACTTTTAGACCAATTTATCCTATATCCTGAGAATTGACTAAATGTTTGGATAGTTTCTAGGACCTGGGGTATAGAATGTGCAGGCTCGGACAGAGTTAGCAGGATATCATCTGCGTACATGTTAAGCTTAAAATCATGATCCTCCACTGAAACACCTGTAATGTCCTTGTTCCTTCGGATGGCGCATGCCAACGGTTCTAAGGCTAACACGAACAACAATGGGGACAAAGGACAACCTTGTCTCGTAGACCGATACAGTTGGAAAGGAACTGAAATTAAACCGTTAGTCTTAACTGATGAAACAGGCTCATGATACATTGCTTTTATCCATTGCATACATTTTGGACCAAAACCAAATCTAGAAAGTGTGTAAAACAAAAAAGGCCATTCTACTCGGTCAAATGCTTTCTCTGCATCCAGTGATATTGCTACCACTGGATGAAGAGAAGAGCTAGCTTTAAGCATTATCTGTAACAGTCTCCTCATATTGTTAGAGGAAAGCCTTCCTGGGATAAATCCCACTTGGTCTAAATGGACCAAGCTGGCAATGACTTTCTCTAAACGTTTAGCAAGTATTTTGGCCAACAATTTATAATCAGTATTAAGCAAGCTTAAAGGTCTATAGTTATTTACATCCATATGATCCTTCCCAGGTTTAGGCAATAATGTTATAATAGCAGTACGCATCGTTACTGGCATAGATTGTTTCTCTATAATATCATTATATAAATAAACCAGTAGGGGAGTCAGTTCTTTTGCAAAACATTTGTAAAACTCTGTAGTGTATCCATCTCCTCCAGGGGCCTTACAGTTTGCAAGACATTTTATAGCATCTTTAATATCTTTTTCTAAAATAGAAGCCTCTAGCTTATCCTTATCCTGTACATTCAATTCTGGCAAGGGCAAGTCCTTAAAGAAATTCTCTAAATGGTCCTCTTGTATTTGACATTCAGATTTATACAGTGATGCCAGTGATTCCCTAAATGTAGTGTTTATAATTTCAGGGTCTCTTATAATACAACCACTGCTATCTTTAATTGCTGCTATTGAGTGTTTATGTTCAAGTTGCTTGAGTTGATATGCAAGCATCTTCCCTGCCTTCTCCCCATTCTCATAGTATTTTCTCTTCAATTTATATAAAGCAAATGCTGTTTCTTCATGGGTAATGGCTTGAACATCAGCTCTAACTAATAGGAGTTCTTTTCTTAACATGTTATTTTTTGGGTCCATCATATGTCTCCGTTCAAAATCTTTCAGCTTAACAAACAATGCATCTTTCCTTTGTTTCCTGGTTTTATTCTTGTAGGATGCATAGCTAATAACCCAGCCCCTACAAGTAGCCTTAAGGGCTTCCCAAACAGTCTGAATGGGGGTGTCCTGATTCATATTTAAAACAATAAACTCATCAATCCTTTGTTTTATTAGAGATACAAATGTCTCATCACACAGTAAAGAGTTGTTGAATTTCCACTGTTTAGATTTATGCTTGTTGTTTGCCAAGCGAAAAGTAATTGATACTGGTGCATGGTCAGAAATAATGAGACTATGAATGGATGTATCAATAACAGAACAGACTAATGAATTTGAAAGTAGGAGATAATCAATTCTGGAATATGAGTTATGCACCATAGAATAAAATGAGTATTCTCTGGAATAGGGGTTAATTAAACGCCAGACATCTGTCAAAGATTGCGTCTCCACTAGCTCTTTAAATGCTAGGGAAAGTGCTCTGTCTGCTGGTAAGGGACGACCTGAACGGTCCACAGATGCATCGTTAACTAAGTTAAAGTCTCCCCCCAATAAGAGTGGTACATCAGAGTATTGAGCAAGCAGGATGTTCAATGAAGATATAAATGTAGCTTGTGCTGAGTTTGGTGCGTATATATTAGCTAAGATTATTTTTTCATTCTGCAGTTCTCCTGAAAGTATCACATATCGACCCTCGTTGTCCATTTTCACATCTAAGGCTGTGAATGATAATTTCTTTGAGATTAAGATGCAAACTCCTCTGGAGGCCGCTGTACCGGAGGAGACAAACACTTGCCCCACCCATTGCTGTTTTAATTTTAATGATTCTTCTTTAGTAAGATGTGTTTCTTGAAGCATTGCTATATCACAGTTCAGCGCCTTCAGATG
Organism: Poromitra crassiceps; assembly: GCF_964638095.1. NCBI lineage: Eukaryota > Metazoa > Chordata > Actinopteri > Beryciformes > Melamphaidae > Poromitra > Poromitra crassiceps. The sequence goes on along the minus strand of NC_139638.1, from coordinate 6,154,349 downwards.
AGTCAATATCCTATATCTTTTTACAGGGTTTTGGACTCCCTTTACATTCCAAGATATAACCTTAATTACATTGTGCACCATATTTACCATAACCATCAACTATTCTGAATGTTGCCATATCTTTAATTATTAAATTTTTGTGCTGTCGTGTGGGGTAATACAAAAACGAAAAACAAACAGAAAATAACCACGTAAAAAACATACCAGAAAACCCGCTTTTTTGCGGGTATACAATTACCAATCCCGGGATGAAAGCTAACTTCATCCCCTGTCCGTGATAGTCGAGTGTACAGGCGCCAGATGATTTCTACACACCAAGACCAATTCCCAAATAATGTAGCTCATTAGTAGTGAAAACCGATAGAATAGCACACTGATATATGAAATACAAAGGAGATCACTACCTTAGCACAACCATAAACCAAAACCGTCATTCCCATCACCCCCAAAACAATGAAAGGATATGTAGCCTATAATCCCAAAAAATAAAAATAAATAAAATAAAACGAGGGAGGGAAAAAAGACATTAGGCAATGAAGGCATACATTTTTTTTTTTTTTTTTTTTTTTTCCCTTTTCTCTTATTTTTCCCTCCTGATAGGCTATCATATTTATTTCATAACGGCCGTCATAACTCACAGGCTATATAAGATCAAAATGTAGGCTAAACTAAAATGAAACATTTGCTTTTCACATAATTAGGATCTCTTAATGTTTCATTCTGCTGCTATAGCCTACATTTTATGCCTCCAAGAGTTCCAGTGGCCTTCTGCACTTTTACCAGTAGGCTACTGTATAATATGATCATTTGAATGATTGTAGCCTATTAGAAGAAGAAAACAAACCAAAATACATTCATGACCCAGTCAAAGTCATTTCATTTAAAGAAGAAAAAAAACATAAAACAAAGAAACAAAGAAAATGCAGTCTTAATTAACCTATTTGCACTCACAGAATCCGTTTGTGTGGATTTTATGCCAGCTTCAGCTGCGCAAAAGTTAGAATGTTTCATCACCCACTGGACCCAGTTTTTTCTTCAGGTGCGTCCTCGCCATCTCGGCCGATTTGTAGACCAGCTTTTCTCCATCAATGGTAACCACCAACCTGGCTGGGTGAAGCATCCCAAACCTCAGATTCTTTTTCTTCAGGACATCGATTATGTCATTGTATTCAGCGCGTTGTCGCCGGACCTCTGTTGGCAAATCTTGACGAACGTAGAAAGGCCGGTTGTCCCACATGAGAGGTTTCTTCTTCCCCGCAGCTGTCAAAATCTTCTGTCTGTCTCCCCACCTTAGGAGACGGACGATAACCTGACGAGGGGGATCAGCAGGGTTCGGCCGTGGACCCAAGGCTCGGTGTGCCCGGTCTATCTCGGGGAGTGGGTCGTTGTCCCCGAGGTCCAGGATGTCGCGGAAAATGTGGCCCAATAGAGCATATACGTCCTCCGCCTCTGTTCCTTCCTTCAGGCCGGACAATCTGATATTATTTCTCCTGCTCCGGGATTCTAAATCATCTACCCGGCCACGCAGGAATGATACTTGTTTGTTTAAGTCTTTGACTTGCCCGCTTTTGAAAATAATTTCGCTACTAAATAGAGCCGAAATAGATATAAAAGGTAGATCTAAAATAATGTGTAATGGTAAGACAACCTGCAATTGTCGAACATTTCAATATTGGACCAAATAAAACATGAAATGAAACACCACCCTATGTGAAACATATATGTCCTCTTGAGCCTATATATACCCTGTGTGGATTTAACGTGATTTAGGTAAGTGACAGCGGAACGCGCTTCGGAAGCTTCTACTGTCATCTGCTATACTGTGATGTGCGCTCCAATAACTTCGCCCTACTCCACATTTAGTTTTACAATAAAAACACATTTATGCAATGACTTTACATAATGTAGGGTATATTTATGTGCATCATTCTACCTGCAGCAGGGGAGAGAAAACGATATCTTTCTGGACAAACTTTCACCAATCTAATAGGCTATATTTTTCTAGCTGATGCGTTTAGTACATTATTTTCACTTTGATCTTGCTATAGTGTAGCGTATTTACATGCTTGTAGTATTGAAACTGCAGTTAGATTGGTTTGAGAAGCATAATAATATGGAATAATAGCCTATAATGCAGACAGACAGGCTGGATGAAGGGAGGGGGGGGGGGCAGAGCGTTTGGCTTTCGTCTGGTTTTGCGGGATCACTGGAATTGGAGCTAAAAAGGCAAGCGTGCGATTCGTTTATTGCACTTATCCAATGAGCATGACGGTGCATAATTTTACGCCTAAAAGGCGTGGTTGTAATGCTTTGGGCTGCATCTAGCGCCAGCACGACGATATCAAGTGCGCCTTTCCACGCCCACTGCTTTGATCTGCGCCTGCCGCTCGGCCTAGAAACTGCGCCGATGCAACGATAGGGGCCAAGGCTTCAAAATTATGGTTTTTAATATTTTTCAGCAGATTGCAACATTTTCTCATGTATGGCATGCATCTATTGCAATCAATTTAGCTGGTTTCTGTTTGTGCTGCATTATGGATCACTACAGCCCAATGGAATAAATAATTTAAGCTAAAATGGTGTTCATATGGATGTGTGTGTGAAAAAAAACTTGCCTATATCGAAGTCAGCTCAAGTTGTGTGTGTGTGTGTGTGTGTGTGTGTGTGTGTGTGTGTGTGTGTACCCGTTGTGACCCTTATTGTAAAGTTGAGAACATATATCCCTTAAGTGACACTTCATAAGAGTGCTGAATGGGCAGGTGGCAGGTGGCTTACCTGGTAGAGTGCGTACCACAAAGGCATAGTCCTTCGCGTGGCCGACCCGGGTTCAAATCCGACCCGTGGTCCTTTGCCGCATGTCATCTCCTCTCTCTCTCTCTCTCTCTCCCCACCCTTCCTGTCTGCCTACTGTCCTATCCAATAAAGGCAAAAATGCCCCATCCCAAAAAACGTTATATAGGCCCCTATCGTTGCATCGGCGCAGTTTCTAGGCCGAGCGGCAGGCGCAGATCAAAGCAGTGGGCGTGGAAAGGCGCACTTGATATCGTCGTGCTGGCGCTAGATGCAGCCCAAAGCATTACAACCACGCCTTTTAGGCGTAAAATTATGCACCGTCATGCTCATTGGATAAGTGCAATAAACGAATCGCACGCTTGCCTTTTTAGCTCCAATTCCAGTGATCCCGCAAAACCAGACGAAAGCCAAACGCTCTGCCCCCCCCCCCCCCCTCCCTTCATCCAGCCTGTCTGTCTGCATTATAGGCTATTATTCCATATTATTATGCTTCTCAAACCAATCTAACTGCAGTTTCAATACTGCAAGCATGTAAATACGCTACACTATAGCAAGATCAAAGTGAAAATAATGTTCTATGCATCAGCTAGAAAAATATAGCCTATTAGATTGGTGAAAGTTTGTCCAGAAAGATATCATTTTCTCTCGCCTGCTGCAGGAAGGATGATGCACATAAATATACCCTACATTATGTCAAGTCATTGCATAAATGTGTTTTTATTGTAAAACTAAATGTGAAATAGGGCCAAGTTATTGGACGGACATCACAGTATAGCAGATGCCATTAGAAGCGCGTTCCGAAGCGCGTTCCGCTGTTACTTCTCTAAATCACGTTAACTCGACAAGGGGTATATATATGCCCAGGAGGACATATATGTTTCACATAGGGTGGTGTTTTCATTTCGAGGTTTTATTTGGTCCAATATTGAAATGTTGACAATGGCAGGCTGTGTTACCATTACACATTAATTTAGAACTACCTTTTATATCTATTTTGGCTCATTTGGTGGCTATTTAGTAGCGAAATGAAGAAACACAATGCATGCTGGGAACTCAGAGAGAGAGAGAGAGAAGGGTGACAGAGAAGAAGCAGTGAAGGCAAAGAATAGGCCTGCTTTTCAAAAGCGCAAAGCGCTAAATGTAGGCCAGCTCCCAAGATATGACTAGGCTGGTATTTAGCGCCGACACGCCCACTTTGGGACTGCGCCACGCCCATTCGGCCTAAAGCGCATTTGGCAGCCTAAAGCCTATTGCTATCTTGCCGAAACAGGCGCAAGGCACGTTTTTTTGCGGTTAAGGCCCGTAATAGCGCCGATGGCCTGTGGGAGAATAGAGCCCAGTATGTCCAAAATATCTGGAGGAAGTCATAAAAAAATGTTTTTTTGTAAAAGTGTCTTAGAGCTCAAAAATAGCACTTTTTTGCACTTTATAGTGGTTTTCAATGGGGAATTATCTATTCATTTCTGGATAATAACATGAATGCAGTAAACATTTTTGATTCCCGGGGCCAAAAATGAGCTGAGGTACTGAAGTGTGAAAATCCTTGATATAAGCCCCAATCCCCCCCCCCCCAATGTTAAAATTCATGGCCATTTGACGATTTATATCATTTTTTTTTTTTTTTTACAATATTTTTATTCAGTTTCACATTTTTCTCCCCACATATATTACACATACATACAGACAATAGTAATCAAATTCACATACTACATAATTATATTAAGAAGACAAAACTAAACTAAGCAAAACAATGATAAATAGCACAAAACGAAACAAAGACAAAAAAAATAAAAAACACAAAACAGTGCACATCAACGAGCCGGAAATAATATCAGAGGGTCCCATACCCTCTCAAAATCTTCTGCCCTTCCTCTACTGATATAAGTCAGGCGTTCTAGCGCCATACAGGCTGCCATCTCCCTCTTCCAAACTTGTATTGATGGTATTTCCATTTTTTTCCAGGACAGAGCTATCATCCTCCTGGCCTGCAGGAGGCCAAAATCTATCAAAGTCCTCTGCTTTGAGTTACCAATAAAATTAACTGGAAAAATACCTAAAACACATAATTTTGCTTGACGTGGGACCTCAACTTCAACGATTTCTGTTATCGTCTGAACAACACTCTCCCAGTATTTCTGTAGCTTCGGACAGTCCCATACACAATGAAATAGAGTACCCTTTCCAACAAAGCATTCACTACAGGTATCAGGAATATTAGGGGACCAACGATTCAGTGTAACAGGGGTGATATAAGTTCTCATCAGCCACTTATATTGTAGACCCTCATTCTTGTATTAATGGATTGTTTTGGGGATTTTTATTTATATCACATTTATAACAATGCGAACACAGAAAATTACACTGCGCTAGCCCAAAATGTACCAACAATGTATGAGGGTAATGTTTATAGAACATGCACAATCATTTATAGGTTAGGGTCACATGAAGGAACCAGCAAACATCAAAAGTGTTACACATTAGTTAATTAATTCGCTAATTAAGACTTAATTAGTGAATTATGAATGCTCATTAAGCATTAACTAATTAATTAACCCTTAATTAATGTACCCTTATTGTAAAGTGTTACCCTTGTAATGTTGGTGATCTAAGAATTCAAGCTTCCTCTACTGTCACACACCCTGTTTCTTTTCCATCATTAGGCCACAGAACAGAAGTAAGAAGTAGGCCATGGTTACTTCTTCTTCTTTTTTACTTCTTTTTTTCTTTACTTTTACTTATTTTTTTACAGATTGTAAACTTTCAAATGATGTCATACAGTGAAATCTAAAAAATAGGTAAAGAGGATGGTTAATTTATTTGAATGTTTGTGCTAATCCTAAAAGTAACATTCAGAGAAAATAGCCTTGTTGAAAGTTAGTGAACAAGCTCAGTTTGCTACCATATTATACCTGTAAGTATTTCGTGATCCTAAAACTGTTATATACTTCAACATCTAAACTTGTGGAATATGAAAATCACCGCACTGTGTCACATACTGTATTTAGAACACATACTGTAAGAAGCAGCTGACAGCACAGTGCGCTTCACACAGGCAGAGAAAGGAGGAAGTCTGATATTGCGAGTTTTTTCTCTCAAAAAGTCTCAAAACCAAACTGTTTGCTAGTAGTTTACAAACTAATCGTAGGTAGCCTTGATTTCTTAGGTTTTCCTGGTGGGGGACCCCCAGAACCCCTGCTTAAAGCGTGGCCTGAATGGGGCTATTAATATTTCACGCTATTTCCAGGCCTGAATAATTTTCCCAGTCCGGCCCTGACACTCATCCTTCATCACTCTGCATAAATCTAAATATAATTTCGGATCCCAGGGTGAGACTCAGATATTAGCTTTGAAAAGAGTCATATAAGGTCTACTTCAGACACTCACCTTTCATGTGTAATGTGCTGTAGAGAGGGTCGGCCACCGCGGACACCTGATCATCCGCCTGCTTCACCGACATCTCCATGAAGACAGAGCCTTACCTCCTCCAGCAGGAGCTCTTATAGGCTGCTTGGCTTAGGGGAAACCAAACTGCTCTGGGCAGGAAGTATCTGTTTTGATGCTGAGGCAGACCAAACTCAGCATCAAAATACGTACATTGTGGCAAGTTCATTGAATGGGGAAGTTGTGGGTGAGTGGTCACAGAGACCCGTTTGCCTCATCAAATTCAGGCTTTTAACACTGGTAGAATTACACTGAATTGCCCACCATGTACATTAGCAGTCAAAAGGTTTTATTTTTTACTATTTTCCACATTTTCAAATAAAAATAAAGACGTCAAAACTATCAAATAGCACAAATGGAATTATGCAGAGACCAAAAGAGTGTTAAACAAATCAAAACTATCTTATATTTTAGATTATTTAAAGCCGCCCTTTGCGTTGAAGGAAAGGCAAAGGCTTTGGCAAGAAATTCATACATGGGCATCAAATTTCAAGCATCATGTCTTTACATCAACAATGGCTTTTCAACACAATGTTTCATTTGATAAAAGTCATAAATATGGAACTATAGGTGGTGTGCTGCCAACAAGAAGCTTCCAGGACATTGTAATGGGAGAACTTTGATACATTAAAGGGATAGTTTGGATTTGTTGATGTGTAGGAGTCAGGGTGCTGCACACTGTTGAATGCAGCCGGCATGGTCCCAGTGTGGAGTCCACACTTAGCTGATTAAAGCTTCATCCTTTGGCATCACAATTTTTTGAAGAGGGTAAGGAGGAGCAGACCGCCATTGTTTTATATGTTAATACAATATGTTTGGAGGGATCTTTTAAGTTGACTAGTATTTGAATTATATTAATATGAAGTGAATTTCTATTCACCTGGCACAGAAAATACCTTTTACTTTTATACTTGAGTACATTTCAGAGCGTGTACTTTTTTGCTTTTACTTGAGTAATTAAGTTCAATCAGTACTTCTACTTTTACCAGAGTATTTTTATACACAATTAACTGTACTTCTACTTAAGTCAAGAAAGTGTGTACTTTTCCCCATCTCTGACCATTGTACATAAGCCATAATATATAGGGCACTCTTTACTGTGGTTATGGGTACTTTGCTGTTGCTTAATGCTTAATATAAAATGTATGTTTTGCAATAATATGATTAGAATAATATATTTGTATTTTCTAACGTAATTTTTGGCTTGTGGTTTTCATGAATAAGCCTTTGTATAAGTGGAAACATTAGCTTGTTGTGTTGTTGGACTAAGTCAGAAATGAAAGTATTGTATTTTCTCCCTCAAGGTAGTGACATGTGTACTGTGGAAAACACACCAGAAACTAGTTTTTAAAAGCAGATGTAAAAAAGATTTCTTCCCAGGGGAGAATTATGCCCTGGACCCCTATAGCATTTCTGTCTGACCCCTCCTGTCTGCAGGTATGGTTAGAGACTGGACCCCTATAGCATTTCTGTCTGACCCCTCCTGTCTGCAGGTATGGTTAGAGACTGGACCCCTATAGCATTTCTGTCTGACCCCTCCTGTCTGCAGGTATGGTTAGAGACTGGACCCCTATAGCATTTCTGTCTGACCCCTCCTGTCTGCAGGTATGGTTAGAGACTGGACCCCTATAGCATTTCTGTCTGACCCCTCCTGTCTGCAGGTATGATTAGAGACTGGACCCCTATAGCATTTCTGTCTGACCCCTCCTGTCTGCAGGTATGGTTAGAGACTGGACCCCTATAGCATTTCTGTCTGAACCCTCCTGTCTGCAGGTATGGTTAGAGACTGGACCCCTATAGCATTTCTGTCTGACCCCTCCTGTCTGCAGGTATGGTTAGAGACTGGACCCCTATAGCATTTCTGTCTGACCCCTCCTGTCTGCAGGTATGGTTAGAGACTGGACCCCTATAGCATTTCTGTCTGACCCCTCCTGTCTGCAGGTATGGTTAGAGACTGGACCCCTATAGCATTTCTGTCTGACCCCTCCTGTCTGCAGGTATGGTTAGAGACTGGACCCCTATAGCATTTCTGTCTGAACCCTCCTGTCTGCAGGTATGGTTAGAGACTGGACCCCTATAGCATTTCTGTCTGACCCCTCCTGTCTGCAGGTATGGTTAGAGACTGGACCCCTATAGCATTTCTGTCTGACCCCTCCTGTCTGCAGGTATGGTTAGAGACTGGACCCCTATAGCATTTCTGTCTGACCCCTCCTGTCTGCAGGTAGGGTTAGAGAGACCATACCAAATCCAAAATGTCACATGTGAGATAACAGACAGCAGAATGTCTGTGTGTCTCACAGCCTATTTGTCATTCAGCTGGTTAGCTTTTGATAATGGTGGCAGTGTGTGAGGAAAACACCATTGCAAACAAAGCACAGAAACATACAGCAAAGTGCTGTCTCAAAAGTGACCACAGAGGGGCGCCACAGTGTAGTGCAAAGCAGGGCCGAGTACTGTATCACCACAATGTGTTTTTAGTGTTTGGAAGGAAGATAAGTTGCTACTTCACACACCCCCCCCCCCCCCCCCTTCTTCCCAGCTCGCTCAGTTGTCACTTTTTACCTCAGCAGTTAGCCACACACGTGCGCACACACACACACACACACACACACACACACACACACACACACACACACACACACACACACACACACACACACACACACACACACACGCACGATTTGATGTACGTTTACTAGAAAATAACTGTGCAATATCTGACTCAAAGCCTCCTTCACATTGAACAGTAATAACGGTGCAATATCTGGAAATATATTTGTATAAGCCTTTGGTTATGATCCTGTGTGGCTTATTTATATATACTGTACTATTATACATTCTTTCAGATACGTGTTTAAAATAAACACTTTACACCGCACTTATTGTAATGCAAAATGTTGTAAATGTTTGAATGTACCCGTGCCTTGTTTGTTTTAACTTGTGCATAGCTCTTTCTGTGTGAGTACTTTGAGAGCAACACAAACCAGAGTCAAATTCCTTATGTGTACATACTTGCTGATCCCGATTCTGATTCTGAACTTCACATAAACCCACTTCTCAGTCTTTTATGCTGTAAGGCCAATAAGACCATGCACTTCCAGCTGCAGCTTCCACTCATCTCAAGCTGCAAAGCACACTTCCTGTGCTATTTCCACAGATATGTTTACTGCAGCAGAGCTGATGCACCAGAGAAACCATGTGTGTTTCGTGTGTGTGTGTGTGTGTGTGTGTGTGTGTGTGTGTGTGTGTGTGTGTGTGTGTGTGTGTGTGTGTGTGTGTGTGTGTGTGTGTGTGTGTGTGTTTGTTTGTTTGTTTGTTTGTTTGTTAGACACTCAGGCAAATTGAATGAGTTTCTGTTCAACACAGCTTTGTGCACTTTGTTCAAGTCAAGTCTGTTTACAGCATACACATGGTAAGCTTGAAAATGCTTGCATGCTGTGTCCTCTCAGTATAAAGAGAATTGTAACAATAAAAATAATAGGAACATAATGTTCGTAAAAAATAAATATGGAATTGAAACAAAATCAGATTCAAGGTGGTCATGTAACTTTTCAGTGGGTTGATTGCACTGTACGGTGATCTAGAGAGGCTGAAGTTTATTGCATTGCTTTGCATTCACTGTCACTCTGGATAAGATGATGAAACTGTAAAATGTCGACAATGCGTAATTTAGAATCCTATAATGCTGTCTATGGTGGTGATATATTTTGCTGCTTGAACTTGATAGTTGCAGCAGGCGATGGTGGGGACACGCGCCCGAGGCAAATGACTATTGAATTCCACCTCGGAGCCTGAGGTTGATTTAAGCTCAGAAATGCTTCAACATGCCTACACTTGGAGCAGGAAGGCCTATAGAAGCAAAAAGCCCAGTCTGTCTCAACGCTACTGTAGTATGTTGTAAAGTAAGGAGAGATGAATCATTCTGTTCAACTATAGTATGCACAATTTACACACACACACACACACACACACACACACACACACACACACACACACACACACCATTGTGTCAACCTTCAGAAACATTGTAACAATGGGTTTATTTATGTATCGTTGTTCTTCAGATATTATCCTTCACATATCCTATCTGATCCGAAGAGCAAAAATCATGCCTATTTCAACTCCGAAGACTATTTTATCATCAGAATTTTCTTGCATTTATAAAGACTTTTAATTCATTTTCCATGTTGTACATGACAGTTTTGTAAGGGGTGATTGATCAAAACACCAGCAACAACAAAAAAACAACTAAAGTAATTAATATTATCTTCTTACCCTTCTTAAACTAAATATATATACATCAAATTCAACGAATGCTACTTATTCCAAAAGTCTTAGCTGATGAGATGTGAGTTGGTTTTGTTCACAAAATGTACTTTACTTATCGTTAGTTGCTTTGGACAAAAGTGTCTGCTAAATGACGTCATGTAATGTAATGTACAGTAATGTATTGGATTCTTCCGAGAATTCGTTGAGATTTCTGAATGACTGAGAGGATTCAAATCAAGTTATTTATTTTATTGCTCTTAGGTTTGTCACAACGTGTTTTACGCATAGACTGTAGGTTTTACGGAGCATCAAAGTAGATAAATACAGTTCAATCAGGAGACTTGATGGATAAACAATGATTTATTATAATGATGATGAATGATCTTTACAGAATATTATGATGAGAAAGTTAATTAGTCTTTGGAGCTTGACACCACAGGGAGATATCGAGATCGAGCTGGATCAGCTCGAGCAGCACGGCCATTTATACCCCCCTGTGGAGTCAGGATACTGGTGCTGGTGAAACCTCTTGATGACTGATGGATCAGGGACTTGGTGGAGACGGGGAGGTGGTGGGTGTGTGTCAGCCAGCAGGATGAGAGAGACTGAATGAGACACAGAAAAGCATATTTATGCACACAGCAACCATGTGATAGGCTGCCTAAAGGGGTGTGCCACAATGTGATAGGCTAAAAGTGCAGGTGAGCAAAGGTGTATGAGGTGATGTGTTGCTATGCTATTGGCTTATGGTAAACTAGGAGGCAACCACTGATTATTCAATTATCACCAGGAAGCTGACAGGTTAACAGGTGAGCAAGCAGGAGAAGTGCAGTGACTGTGGAACAGGTGAGGATCAAGATCGTCCTGTCTGAACCTACGTTAAAACTCCACATAAAAACAAGAGGGAACAAATACATAGGCTACATTTGATGATGTGAAGCCAGAGCTTGTGAGTGTATGTATATAATGTGCGCGCACGTTCATGCGTGCCTGTGCTCACACACACATGCTGGAGTAGACAGCACCACCCGCGCAGGAGCAGAGAGAAAATACATTTACTGTTAGCATGATGTTGCTAAATGAAGTAGTAATCTGTCTTTTTTATTTTCTATTACCTCCAGCAAGCCAGCTGTCCCTTCACAAACAGTGGAATAAGCCTTTGTCAGAACAAAGCATTGCAGTGTTGTTATACTTGTATGTAGAGAAGGGATTAACAACATTATTTTAGGTGTTCACTTCACAATATATGGCAGTTTTCTTTTGCTGTAACTCTAATAGGCCTAATCTGAAGCAACAAATGGCCAGATATGTTTTGCTGCGACCAGCAGCTCTATAGGCCGGTCAGTTGGTCGGTCGGTCCACAAAAACTTCACCAACAAAAGTAATACATCTACCCATAACAAACATTCAAGTGTAAATTAATATAAAAATGTAGCAGATAGGCCTGGAGAGACTGAACCTGGGTAGAAAAGTTTAGTAATTCTAATTTGAGATTAGCAGATACATTTCTGCAGTTAATAGCAGAACATATCTTATTTTTCAACTTTAAATTCTCCTTCCCAGTGTCTGTCTGCATTGTGCTGCTTGTTGTTGATGCAAGGGAGGCTGATTTTAGGGGCCAATATGGCGGCAGTGCTGCTTTGGCGCTACCGCATTGCCGCTTCCAAAAAATGCATCAGATTGTCGGCTCTCTTTCCTTCCACGCTCTTTGCCTTCCATGCTAATAAGCTGATAACTACTAATTGGCTCCAAGAGAGACAGCCCTCTCTCCTCCCAGGACACTTCACTGAGCATGTGAGGGGGGACTGGGGCATGTGGGTGGGTGGGGGGGGGGGGGCTGGGGCAAATGGCCACATAGGACTAGCCGGCACAGTCTGCCATTGTCAAGGCCGGACCCCAACTTCACTTCAATCACTCCAGCCATCTCCCTTCTTGTTTTCAATACACAAGCAACGCTATCAGGAAGGAAGGGACTGTTCTCCTGAGGGTTGTTGCTCCTCCACCAGCCACTGATGCTAGGACTGAGGGAGTAATAGAGTAGTGGAGAATAAAACTGAAGCAGCTGTTGCTAACTGAATGGTCATGGTTGGTACTACTAACCAATCAGATCTCAGATCAATCGCCTCATCGGTTTTTAATCAGAATTGTCATGATGGACAATACATCCATATTGTGATGCTTTCTGCCCCTCTATATCTGATCAGGGGTCATTCATGAGAACAAGACGCAGCTATAGGCCTATAGCCTACAAACAGGAAGATAAGACATGGTCGGAAAGGAAGACTCAAAACCACTCAAACCACCATATTTTAAGATTACTGGCAATTCAATCTAAACGTCTATTTTGCATTTACCCTGTTGTGATGTAATCCATGCCAAGCTTTGCATAGTCGTGTGTTACTTACTACTGTTGTCAAAAACCGCAAGCAAGAGAGACGCCACAGCCTGCATGTAGGCTACAGTGTTGCCAGATACTGAGGTTTCAAGCCCAAAAACCACTAAAAAGCACACAAAACCGGCCAAACAAATGCAGGTCAAGCGGGCTGCCCAAGGCCCATTTTTTCCTGTACAATGGAACCCAAAACAGCCCCAATGGCTGAAAACTGCCCAATCTGGCAACACTGCATGTACCCAGATAGCCCATGAACAAAAGGACACCAACAACTGTGGCATATCCACACACAATGCCATAGCATGAGCTTACATCAAAGGACTAGACACCAGGTAATGGCTTTACCTGCCCCCCACCTCCCCCTAATCTGCCCTGACTACACCCAGCTGGCTGATTGGACCCCTCCCTTTCTGGGGTGACCAATCAAGTTCAATGGTCAGCCCTTCCAAGCCTAAGATCAGGATATGACCACAGAGAAGAGCTGCTGTTTGGTCATATCCCTCAAACTTTGAGGGTGTTTGTTTACTCTGGACTTTACTCTGTGGATGAAGAAAACTGCCAATAGGGGTTCCAGACCATTGAGTTGCCTTCAGCGTTCGTATAGCAGCTCTTTGTCTCAAGACTTCTGCATCAAGTCTCTGCCAACTATTGTTGCTGGTGCTGCTAACCTGATCACCTGAGGACAGATATGCAACACATCACTGGTAAGCTTCACCTTTAAATCTCTATTCAATCTAACTGTGCTGTTGAGCATGCAAGTGCAATGTGCCATTGTGCGTATCAGTGTTAAAGACAAGGAAACACTGCAACTGATTTGTTGATTTATTGGGCCTTGTATACTTCACTCATGCAAGCAATGTGATAGTGATGTAGTCCTGAGAATCAATTTATTTATTTCAATTTATTTATGCAGGCCACCATGAGAAGATGTGAAATTGTAAATCAGTATTACTAGATTGCTCAAAATGTACAGGTGGTGTAGAAATAATACAGATCAAAGTAAGGGTGTGTAAAATTACTGCCATTCTTCCAAGTTTTTGTTTTATTTATATATATACTGTATATATAAATAAATATATATATTTCGCAAACTCCATAATAAACCATTTTGCATGTGCTATATAATGCATAGACTGATTTTTGCAGCACTGTTTTTATTTGTATTTTCTCTGTCTCCACAGACTGCAAGCCTAACCTCAGCATGCTCCCTCAGCCTAACCTCAGCATGCTCCCTCAGCCTAACCTCAGCATGCTCCCTCAGCCTAACCTCAGCATGCCCCCCCAGCCCCCTCCAGGAGCTGATTCATACCAGCAGGGCTGCATCAAGATGAAGCTGGAGAACGCTGATCTCTGGAAGAACTTCCATAGCATTGGGACAGAGATGATTATCACTAAGCATGGAAGGTAAAACATCATTTATGCAGTTAGTCAGCTACTGAATGAAGACATCCTTTGTTAAAGGAGACAATTAATTTCCAGTTGGTAGCGTGTTTCTCTGCTTTCTAGTGGTTCTGGTAGTTTTTTCTTTTTTCTTGTCAATATCCGTTTCTCACACTAACCAAAACCTAAGAAAAATTATTGCTCGTCATGTTTTAGGTTGCAGTGCTCACGGAAATGATGTTTCTAAGATGTTGATATCAATAAACTTGGGTTACTGATTAGGCTACTCTGGTGTGCCTGGCAACTCTCAGTTCAGTGTTGCCAGATACAGCTGATGGTTTTTCAGCCCAAAGACTGTTCAAAAACGCCCAAAATGCACACAAAAGCACGTATTAACCAAGCCCATTTTTCCTTGCACATTGCAAGCCCAAAACAGCCCAATTGGCAGAAAACCACCCAATCTGGCAACACTGTCGACAACTTCTGTTTTCAAACCCATTTTGTTCTCATCTTGTATACATAAAAAAAGCCATCAAGATTTATGAATGGAGTTTTCAGTGATCTGATGTGATCTGATGTGATCTGATCTCTATCTGTGTTTGTGTGTTTCAGGAGAATGTTTCCACACTGTAATGTCAGTCTGTCTGGGCTCCAACCCTACGCCAATTATGTGGTCATGGTGGACATGGTTTCTGTAGACAGCCTCAGATACAAGGTAAGGAACACAACACACCATGAGCTTATTTCATACACATGCACAGCAAGCATGGATTTACATAACTCTCAGGTTTCTCACGTTTTCCCCACATTTGAAAAACAAAAATCAAGGCATTAAAAGTTTTTTAAATAAAGTGCTTGAATTTAGGCTTTTTCCTGCATAGAGTATTACGAGAGGCCATGAACTCAGTTAAACTTTGCACCGCTTTCAGCTTTTGGCAAGCGACAACAAAATGTTTTTCTAACAAGTGTTAGAGTGCAGGCGGTGGCTTTCTGCAATTTTGCAATTTGAACTAACACAGTTAAGCCACAGTTGAGAAATGTTCACACATTCATGTCTCTCTCTTAAATTGTGTGAGCTTCTGCTAGTTTTATTATAAAGAAAAGTCTCTGTTGTAACAGTAATTAACCTTGGTCCATGTCTCAAACGATGCTACCGGTATGTTGGGTCCTTGAATTTTGGGAATTGGACCTCAAATAACTTGCATTTTATTTTGAAGGTGTGGGAACCCTGAACTCTGTATTTGGGCAAAACACATTCATTTACTTTACTTTACTTTATTGTCATTTAGCAGATGCTTTTATCCAAAGCGACGTACAACAGATAAAATACATCACACAATAAAACATAGCAGAACAATGAAAATAGATTAAAACGGACAATATGTGATCAGGATAAAAAAAAATAGGCATAGATAAACGATGATCAAGAGTGCAGATTATTACAGTGTATAAAATAATTCAGGGATCAAAGAGATGCAGTAGAGGGAGAGGTAGAAAAGTGGATGCGGTAAATAGATGTGTTTTTTAGTTTTCTTTTGAAAGCCTCCTGATTTCTTGATTTTTCTCCATTGTTTTCCACTTTTTGTTTTCGTTCATTGAAAGAATGGAGGTTAAACGCAGCAGATGCATTAAATGCAAAACCAGCAGTCTGCATCCAGGTCGCAGCTGAACCAGACACGGGCCTGCCCACACTAGGCCGTCCACTGCAGCCGCTGCATATCAAAGCCTTTCATCATTTCCTGTTTGTGTAGCCCCAGCTGGAGGCCCCACCAATTAGCATCCCTCCTCCACCCCCCCCCCCCCCCCCCCCCCCATCCAATCAGGGTGAATAGAGAGCCATCAGCCCCATCGTACATGCAACGGCCCTCCCATCTCGACAACAGCTCTGGCACCATTTGGCCACAGTTATTCGCACATACATGAAAAGAAAGACGTGCACGTGAAAGAGTGGAGAGAGCTTCAAATTTGGCTCGTTGCGATGCTGTGTTTTTGTTGAAACAAGGTGTGTTTTCATGATATATGCCTCAACTTTTTGTTGAAGGGGGTTTGCTATATCAGCATCAGAAGTATTTTAACTGTCATCATAATTTATACTGACTTCCTTTACATGTGGAATTTTCATATAGACAACACACAGGTTTCTCATCCATAACATCCTATCTCAGATCCTATCTCAGTCGTTATGGGTAGAGGAAATCATTGAAAGACTGGAGTGCTGCTTGTTCAGACATGTCCTGGGGTCTCACAGTTGTACTTCCTCTCTTCTTCTTCTCCTCCCCTCCTCCGTCTCTCTGCAGTGGAATAAGGAGCAGTGGGAGGTGGCGGGCAAGGCGGAGCCCCAGCCCCCATGTCGGAGCTACCTGCACCCCGACTCCCCTGCCACGGGGAACCACTGGATGAAGCACTCTCTCTCCTTCCTCAAGCTGAAGCTCACCAACAACACCTTGGACCAGCATGGACAAGTAAGATCTTAACCCTCACGCAGACCCACGTTCTCAAGTCTTTGAGTTGTTTCTTTGTACCCGATGCAACGTTCTGCTCACTCTGCTTTGCTCCACCCGTTAGATCATCCTGCACTCCATGCATCGCTACTACCCCAGGTTTCATGTGATCCAGGCGGACAGTCCGTACACCATCCGCTGGGGCCCCTGCCCCTTTCAGACCTTCTCCTTCCCAGAGACCTGCTTCACCGCAGTCACCGCCTACCAGAATCACAAGGTGACAATCAAAAACCAACAACAACTTTCAAAAGTGCATGCCATAGGTATGCTCATACATGCTGTTTTATTGAAACAAACAACTTTGCACTAACTGACAATTATCTTTTCTTGCCTTTTTTTTTTTTTAAAGATCACCCAATTGAAGATTGAGCACAACCCCTTCGCTAAAGGATTCAGGGAGGGAGGCACCCATTCCCACAGTAAAAGGTAGGCTTCGTTTATTAACGAGAGATGGAGGTTTTAGTAGTAGGCCACTAACCAGTCACGACACTAGTACGTCTCGGCTACCTCGCTAACTGCCTTGAGTTACCGGCGCTGATTTCAACAGGACCTAATGATTGTAGTTTATTTATTTTACATAAAAAAGAACTAGTAACTGTTCAAATTATCTGCATCAAAATGAAGGTCAAAACAGTTTTTGTTGTGGTCTTCTTTGGATTTTAAAACATGGACAGCATGACAAAAAAATTAGAATGAGCTACTAGTCTCCATGTATACAAGAAATGGCAGGAAGCCACACAAAATGCCATAAATACTCCTTGAGTATTTCACTCAACTTTAAATTATTCAAATTATACTCCACTCTCTTTTCCATAGGTGTCGTTCAAATATGAGTCCTAACAGATCTGCAAAGAGAGCCACAGTGGATAGGAATGCCCCATGCAAAAGTCCTCCAGGTAAGTCACCCACCCCCCCCCCCCCATAATTAACATATTCATAAAAATACATAATCTATATGATCTCAAAGTGCCAGTAGGCTATGTGATTACAAATTAAGACACATTTACTGAAGCAGCATGGTTTAAGCTATGACACTTAGCTTAGTGCTATCTATTAAATTGTATTTCCCTCCCAGGCCTCCAGAGGACGCCGTCCACCTCTCAGTCAGCAGAGGAAAGGAAGAGCCACGGCTCCACAAAGGAGGCAGTGAAGGAGGGTGACCTTTCACCCTGGGGTGCCGAGCGCGACCCGTCTGACAGCCTACACACGCAGGGGCCCGACTACAGCTGTGAGGAACAGATGGTCCCCGCATCCATGGCCTACCAGCCCTACAGGTACCGTTAAGCTAGCAGAACTTTCAACCTATCCCTGTTGGGAAACTGGGTCACAGGACACAACACAGGACAATCAAATATAAGCAGAGATATTCTAAATAAGTGGAAAACATACTTGCATAATATTATGCTTAATACTATAATATCAATAAGGATGTGATATTTAACATGATGTTCCCTTTGGACAGTGTGTGTATGTGTGGATGAGGAGGTCTAGCCTGCCACACATATTTTAACATATTTACATACAGAGACTGTTTTATGACAAATTGTTCACTCTGAGCTGGCCGTAGCAACTGTGGCTTTGAATTTTTTTTATTTATTTTTTTATTCATTAGATAACTTTTCTTACATGCTTGTTATTCTCCTGCCAAAAAGAATCAAACATGTTTTTGAAAATGACTGTATAGAGACATGGGATAATTTGATAGTTGTGTATCTCAGTGTAGTTTATTCAATCAGAGACAAATTAACTGGAGTGGAAAGATACATGGCCAATAGCAACAGAAGCTCACATGGATGATCAAAACATCAGATCAAAACACATGCAGCATGATTAAAAAATAAAGGATTAGAATTCAACCAAATTGAAGAAAAAAAAATGTTTTTCTCTCCAGATCTGTGGAGTACGACAGACATCCATCCCCTTCCAACGGGCCAGAGGACGGCGATGGACGGCGAAGCTACGAGTCCCCTGTCCCGGACGTGGCCACTGTCCCACATGGACACCACCAACAACACTGCAGCGTGATCCAGAATCAGATGTCGGCGCCCTGCCAGGACTATCGACTCACCCCTCTCGGCGTGCCCGTGTCCTCCAGAGCCGGCTCAGTCTACGGCTTCTCGATCTACGGCCACGGGTACCAGCCGGAGCAGAGTGCGGCGCAGTGGGGGGAGGTGGAGGCTGGTGGACAGTATATGGTGTACTCCCTCACCCACCCTGCTACTCCAACCCATCCACTCGCCACAGCCGAACATGGCACCCAGACCCAACAGCGTAGCTACCAGCAGCACCGCGGCAACACAGCAGACTGGAGCCAGTACCCACTCTTCTCCTACTCCTGTTGATGAACTTTGGGTCATTTGATCGTCAGTAGGCTATGCATCTGAGGATAAAACAGTTAAAGAAAAAAAAACGTTTAGTCTCACACTCAAGAATCACGAAAATGACACTTGATTTGACCAACAACAACAACAAAAATCGATAAAGAAATTGATTTGCATTAGATCAAGTGTTTTACTTATTGTATGAGGGGTGTACGTTTCATTATTTTCAGGATTTCAATTTCTTTGGACATAAATCCTATTCATTTCCAGTAAGAGGAGATGTTTGTTTTGCCAGCCTGGATGCGGCTGATGACCTGCTGTCAGTTCAGGTTGAGCTTACATGATCGCTTGTGTTAAGAGATGTGTCAGGATGTTGGGGTGACCCTCAGCTGGAAACAAGCACGCACGATGAAATGATACCCGTCTGTACTGTGACCTACCGGACTGTTGATGCCAATATTAAGACACCAAAGGTTGGATTCTTGCATTGGTATCTCCCATTGTCTGCCCATTTTTATTTAGAAAGCCTAGTGTATGTATGAGTGGTCACACTTGTATCGAAAACGAGATGACATGTGTTACACAAAGTGTAATTTACCACGTTATTTTATTCAAATTCACAAACAAAAACGGTCTCAAAAGAATTCACTGTTTTGGAATGTATCAGATTTGAAGTATCAGAATCAGTATTGGTGTAAATAAACATGAAACATACTGTATATTGGTGTTACGAAGCAGAGGAAATAAATAGTTGAACGAAATGATTTATTTATTTATAAAAATGTGCAATATGTGTGACTTCACTTCTGTTTATGTGGACAGACAACTCCTGTATTTGGGCTATCGTGTCAGGAATTTGTATCTGGTTCATAAACCCAGACGAATCTGGAGTGATTATTTTCGACCTTATTATAGTTCAGCTGCAGTCCCAGTTAGATTCAAGATTCAAGATTCAAGATTTATTAAGTGTCCCAAAAGGGCAAATTGGATTGCAAAAAGCGTAGTACAAAGTACATACATAAAAACAAATAAGACAAAAAAACATTGTAAAAACAGTCTAGAGCAGCAGTTTAAAGTGCAACACAATAGTTAAAGTGCAAATGACAACAGTAGCAACGATCTAAAGTGCACAGTAGAGATATAAAGTGCATAGTAGCAAAGTGCAGTTCACTCACAGCAGCACATTTATATCACAAGAAAGAGCTACAATGTATCATTGTATTAAAGCACAAAAGAAAAAACCTCGGTCCAGACCAAAGGGCAGACAAAGTATATAATACAGATGTACTGTACTGTACCCCTAAGAATAAATAAAGATAAAAGAATAAAAGAATAAAAGGATCAAATAAATAAATAACAAAATAACAGCAACGGGCACAAAGGAATTTCTGTATCTGTTCTTTTTAACTATGGGGGCACGAAGGCGGACAGAACACATGCACGGCCACATCTCTACTGTCCAGCACTTTCAAACACCATGTATCACTGGAAAGGTTCCTGGCAAAAGCACTCATTAGCACTAGACCCATCACCCTGAAGGGTGTGAATGTCCCTCTCTCTCTCTGGCTCTGTTTAGGCCTGTTAACATGCGTCTTGGGTGATCCAATCGCAAGTGGGCAGCTTGCATGTCTGTTCACACCTGGCATTGGAATGTACATGCTAACAAGCCATTACTGTGTAGCACCTAGCAAGCAGATTAGCTAGGTCAGTGGTTCTCAAAGTATGGTCCGCGGACCCCCAGGGGTCCTTGAGGGGATTCCAGGGTGTCCCCAGCAAAAAAGGGGTATTTTATTTTCACTAGAATTGCATCCATAAGTAACAGTGACAGATGGTCATGGGTTTCATACACATTCTGTAACAAAACCTCTAAAAGCTCAAATCTTCTTAAATAGGGGGTCCATCAGCCCCGGTGCCAGACCAGATATCCAGAGGGGGCACAAGCCTTAAGCAGGGGGGCACTGATAAAATTTGTCCCCCCCCCCCAATAAACTGATGTTAAAAAATAAGAAAACAGAGCTTTACTAGTTACTGCGGCGGAGCCAGCTGCTCCTAGGGGAGAGCAGAGCAAGGAACTAACCACTGTCCACTAACACGGATATTGATGTAATGGGTGTATATATACCACTCTCATAACATGTGTATCACTTAGGGTGTTGAGTGTCATAGTCTATTTTTTATTTGTCTTTATTGAATGTTTCAAAACGGCATGTTTAATTAAGAATAGGCTAATGATTATTTCCACCCACCACTCATTTAATTTGGTTAGTTACTTTCATGTCAAAAGTTTGGAAGCAACAAAGTGTAGCATGCTGAGGAAAGTGGGCGGAGTTTCCCAGCATGCTCTGGGGTAGTGTCTTTCAACAATGTGTTTTGGAGATTAAACCTTCCTGTTCTCTATATATGTGCTATTAGCAGTGTTGGGGGTAATTCATTACAAAAGTAACATATTACATGTAATATATTACTTTTAGTAGTAACTCAGTAATACAACTTATTACTTATATGATTTCAGTAATATTATACCAGTTACTTTGTCAAGTAACTCAAGTTACAAATTGAGTTAATTTTTTTTTAAATCAAAGCACTTCTTTAAAAAAGACAATCATTTCCTAATCAAACTGTGTGTTTTTATGCAAATAACCACTATAGATGACAATAACAAAGGAAAATAATAACATTTAGAATTTTGGATTGACTTCAAGGCGGTCGATGTCATTCTGCTTCTGCTGTTGTTTTGGTAAAAGTAATCCAAAAAAGTAGTGTAATAAGTAACGAGTTACTCTACACAGACAGTAATATTGTAAAGTAACTTATTACTTTCAAATGGAAGTAACTAGTAATATGTAGTATATTACATTTTGAAAGTAACTTGCCCAGCACTGGCTATTAGTTATCTGCAATGTTATGTGATGACTAGTAGAGTTGTTTTGCATGCTAACTACATTGCTTTACAATGTTAAATGTTGTCAAACTAAAGTGCAATGAAAATCCCTGTGAAGCAAACTTTCATGAGAATAGATACATGACAATAAATGTGAAGAAGATTTTGTTCAAAAGACGACTCCCCCTCCTATTCTTACCACTTATCTTTGCGTAAATAACAAATAACATGGGGCCGGGGGGTACAGTATATAAACATACACAACTGACAGTTTCATCACCAGAACACCATGATAGGTGGGATGTATGAAGAGAAAGTATGAGGAAAAAACAGGCTATTTGTGCACACAATATAAAAAGCATGCACACCTAATAAAGAATACCAAATAAAGAAAAGAGTCTTTGCAACAGGTGGTGTTGCTTTAAGCTCTGACTAATCAACTATAAAGTTGATGACATCCTCCATGTCTGCATGTAGACAACAGTTACACAAATACACAAAAATCAGCGCTACCAAGTTTAATTATGGGAAGTGGGTAAAATGTTTGAATCTT
The DNA here is from genome assembly GCF_964638095.1 of Poromitra crassiceps. Taxonomy (NCBI): domain Eukaryota; kingdom Metazoa; phylum Chordata; class Actinopteri; order Beryciformes; family Melamphaidae; genus Poromitra; species Poromitra crassiceps. The sequence continues at coordinate 6,131,818 of NC_139638.1, read as the reverse complement.
ACAGAATAAGCTAAATTGAGCATAAGCTTAAGACAAATTTGTACATTTGATTACATTTGCGGGCATGTGTTACAAATTATGAAATTGAAACACGAAATAATGAAAGTAAGGAGGTATCAACCCAAATAAGGGAACAATATGTATTTTTTGCACTATATCAGGGCATGAGGTCAGGGGTTTCCAAAGTGGGAGGCGGGCCTCCCCAGGGGGGCTCCAAGCTGTTTCAGGGGAGGCTCAGTGAATGGAAGTGAAAAAATATTACATTAGTTATCAAAAGGAGATCGCATAGATTAGAAGAATAGTCTAAATGTGTGTGATTGGGTTAAGTTCAGAGACTACTATTTTCCCATTTTTTATGCATTTGGTGTAAGGTTATCTTGGCACAATATCAAGTAACATAATCATGATTCCATGGGCATCCATGAATTGAGGGAGGGGGCGCCTTTTTCCTAGAGTTGTCTGGGGGAGGCCCACAGTCTCAGACTTTGAAAACCCCTGGCCTACACAATTTGGCCTGATTCCAATACCAATACCCCCCCGGTCCATTCCCAGACTCTGTAAAAAAGGGTCACAGCGATGAGCTCTCTATTCCCACAAGAGGTCAGGGAGGACAAGGCATAACAAGAGAGAGAGAGAGAGAGAGAAACACACTGAGTGTGCATACTAACAAGGAGAGAGAGACAGAGCGAACGAGAGAGAGAGAGTGAGGGAGAGGGCGAGAGAGAGAGCGAGAGAGAGAGAGAGGGAGAGAGGGAAACAGATTTTGTGGCCATACTAACTTGTCTACATTCTCCCTCTGATAGACAGTGCTTAGGAGTTGAGGAAGTGGTGTCTGATGGTATGAAAGAATGATGCTGCACCCTGCCTGCACCCTGCCTGGCACCAAGCAGTTTATAGCAGACAGAGCCTTGAGCAGATCACTGAGGAGCAGCCCTTCCTCTCATTTCCTTCACTGGGACTGCTGGATGTTGAGGAAGGCACCGCTGCTGAACTCAGAGGAACGAAAGGAAAGACTGGCAAGCTGAAGTCATCAGAATTACATTGGTAACATATTTAAATGCAAGTTGGGTCCTGGACGGTGGGTAGTACATACCAGCCAACTTACAAACTAGACAACGTGGAGTAAAACACAGAGTCCATAGGGGGCACCCTATAGGCATCAGCTGTGTCATGTGATGTGAGGCATCCTCAGACTGCAGCAAGTCCACTGGAGCTGCACAAATATACAACCTAAGGACTGAGCGTGGGCAATTAGTGTGTGTAAAGTAACTAATAGTGTGTGTAGTGTGTAGTGTGTGTAGAGAGAGTAACTAATAGTGTGTGTAGAGAGAGTAACTAATAGTCTGTGTAGAGAGAGTAACTAATAGTGTCTGTAGAGAGAGTAACTCATTTGAATTTCATCCAAAACTGAATCTAACTGACTGTACCTGAATGCAACGTGGGTGTCGTCTGGGTGAGAGACATTACAGAGAATGTGAGAGAGTGGGAAAAAAGTGTTGGCATTGCCGGAGTTAATGGGGGGGCCAGGCTGCCCCAGTAGTAAATAAATAAATAATAATAATAATAATAATAAAAAATGCTCACCATTTTAAATCTCTGTCTGGCTGAATATGATCATACAATTTGTTAATAGTGTGTCTGTAGAGAGAGTAACTAATGAGCCACTTCTTAACATGCACTGGAATCCGTATTATAACCTGCTCCTAGCCGGTTGGCCTGCATGTTAAACAACGATTAGCCGGCCTACGCGCACTCCCGCGAGTCCGTATCTTATTCACCTCGGTCCCTGGTGTAACATCCGCATAATAGGTAAAGCGGTTGCTATTACACACTGGCAGCTCATAATCCCAATCATGTTTGAGGGGGCGGGTGGTGGCACTTCACGTTCACTAGTTTATTAATTAATTAATCGTTCGGGCAATCGCTTATATCAACGAATTAAACGAGCAAACTCACGGTTTCCTCCAATGATCTTTCCAAACAAGCCGTGGATCTTGTTTAATAGAATTTGAATGACATTATGACAAGCTCCACGTAGTGGTGGTGGAGCAGGAATTGAACGAGCCATCTGCATGCTTCTCTGTTGCATGTTGGGCAATTTGAGCAATTACCATAATGAGCGAATTAATCGCCAAAAATGGAAATTAGCATGAATTATATAAATAGTAAAGCTGAAACCAGGAAATTGTTATACTGTATTGTTGCTTTTAATCAATTTAGAAAGGTGATCTAGAGTCTAAATTGATGTTTGGAAGTCCAGAAATTAATCTGTTGCCATAACAGTCTACTTAACTCTTTCTAAATTGACTAAAATCTAAAATATATAGCCTTTTCAAGATGTTGACCTATAGACCCCTTATACAGCTTGTCAACATTGAGCTGCGCGCGCAACGTGTAGGCAGAAAGCAGTCAGCTTTGCATAGACAGACAGCAAAAACTCTGTCAAAGCCCCGCTGTCAGGACTGCTCTATGCCCATCTGCAACACACAGTTATATTTTAGTTTTAAAATGCAGTTCTCGGCTTACTACCACAGCTTATCGCCTGGTGATAAGCAATGTTATGCATCGAAATTAACGTTGTTTAATGGGACATGTCTTACAGACCCATACGCACTGGCGCTGTCAATTGGCCAAGCCTAGTGGCCGGCAATACATATCGTGCATTCCTTTATAACTGGGGATAGCGTAGATAATTATTCTGTAACTTGCAAAGATATATTGTTATGTTGATAATGCACACAATTCAATGACATTATGTAACGTTACTTGGTCGTTAACTAACCGAGCGATGTGGCTGAGCAGCCTACAGCTACAGGCAGCTTACCTGATTATGAAGAGCACTACAAAGTCGGGCATTTTTAGTCCTTGTTCCAATCAGTTCAACTTAATAATGACATTATTTAACGTTACTTGGTCGTTAACTAACCTAGCGATGTGGCTGAGCAGCCTAGTTTTAGTTCAGGCAGCTTACCTGATTATGAAGAGCACTGCAAAGTCGGGCATTTTTAACGATTTCCTCTTTCGGCTTGCAACCAAAGACACCTACGGTTAGCCTCGCACACACGCAATAGAACACAACACAACACAGTCTGTTACACTATCAACAAAGCAAGGAGTAAAGTTTTACCGAATCCCGTCAACTCATACTGCTTTTAATGCTAACCGTAGGTGTCTTTGGTTGCAAGCCGAAAGAGGAAATCGTTAAAAATGCCCGACTTTGCAGTGCTCTTCATAATCAGGTAAGCTGCCTGAACTAAAACTAGGCTGCTCAGCCACATCGCTAGGTTAGTTAACGACCAAGTAACGTTAAATAATGTCATTATTAAGTTGAACTGATTGGAACAAGGACTAAAAATGCCCGACTTTGTAGTGCTCTTCATAATCAGGTAAGCTGCCTGTAGCTGTAGGCTGCTCAGCCACATCGCTCGGTTAGTTAACGACCAAGTAACGTTACATAATGTCATTGAGTTGTGTGCATTATCAACATAACAATATATCTTTGCAAGTTACAGAATAATTATCTACGCTATCCCCAGTTATAAAGGAATGCACGATATGTATTGCCGGCCACTAGGCTTGGCCAATTGACAGCGCCAGTGCGTATGGGTCTGTAAGACATGTCCCATTAAACAACGTTAATTTCGATGCATAACATTGCTTATCACCAGGCGATAAGCTGTGGTAGTAAGCCGAGAACTGCATTTTAAAACTAAAATATAACTGTGTGTTGCAGATGGGCATAGAGCAGTCCTGACAGCGGGGCTTTGACAGAGTTTTCGCTGTCTGTCTATGCTGGGCTAACGACTTTCTGCCTACACGTTGCGCGCGCAGCTTGCTTTGTTGTCATTGTGACGTAGGCGTATAAGGGGTCTATAATAGCCAGGCACTTCAAAAGTCATACACAGAGAAATACAGCATCAGTGGCAGTGCCTTCATGGTTCACTGTGTGTGTCAGCTGCCTTCAGAGGGAAAGGTTGTGAGTGCTAACCTGGGATGTGCACAGATGGTACTTTCATCTGTGTATTTTGAGGCAGCAATGTTATTTATATTTGAATAAAAGTGGAAATAGGCATAACAATCTTTTAGTTTTTATTACACTTCTAATTAATATAAAAGTTGGCTGCTAGGCGTAAAGAGCTAGTGATGTTAAGAACAGGATGATGCTGTCTCCTCCACCGGGAATCGTAGAGACAGAGAGACAGCGACTCATCATGCTGAGCTATGAGCTTTGAGTACGAAGGGGAGCTGGTGGTGCGATGGATATGTCGACCACATAGAGACGTGGAAGCATGCAGATGGCTCATTCAATTCCTGCTCCACCACCACTACGTGGAGCTTGTCATAATGTCATTCAACTTATTACATTTAAAAGATCCACAGCTTTTTTGGAAAGATGACATAATGAGTATGAAAGACAATGAGTTTTGGCCTGTCAGATGTGACTGGGGAGGGCATTCCAGAGGGAGGGGGCGGCTGCAGCAAGGCCCTGTCAGAGGCCCCCCTGTCACAGCTTTAGCAAAGAGATACCTGTGATGCTTGTCAAAGTGGATATAAATAGTATGATCATGTGTGATTATCGGAAAACTTGCCATTTTATGTATCTGGAAGAACGTTCCTCTGTCAATCTTAATAAACAATAAACAACAAATAAGCAATAAAATATTTTATAATTTACTTCCCCAGATATGTCTCTTAATAAAAACAAATTAACGATTTCTTCATTTTGTTTTTAAAGAGTTTTAAACACTTTTTTGTGTGATGCATGTTGCAAAAAATGCGAAAATGACCTGTATCTCCGTCTGATCTTTCTACTTTGGCTAGCTATTAAGGCCAAAAAACATCAAACTATCATAAAAAAACATACACCTATAGACGGTTTTCACCAGCTGCAACCCCACAGCACTTCCTTTTTCTCAGCTTCTTCTTCTGTGTTTTATGGCGGTTCGCATCCTTAAATGTTGCATTACCGCCACCAGAATTGTATCAGTTTCACAGTGCTAACTATTGACAGTGTCCACTTTCTCAGCTATTCAGGGGAAAACACTGACATAGCCTACTTCTATTTCTATTTTTGCTATGTAAACGTTTAAATGTAAAGATAGGCCTATGCGTGCAATAACGTACTGATAGTCAGCTTACTCTGTAACATGTAGCTTTTATTAGCCTCTCAGGCTAGCTGCGGGACGCAATCTTTTTTTCCCATGATGGCGAAGGCATGACCCGCCCCTCTCTGCCTCTAATTGGCTGACTGCACTCACCTGCTTCCCAGGCGAGCCAGAAGTCATCTCAAACGAGCCTATACTTTCATTCAATGTCACGATGCTGCGGGGGGAAGTAGGCTACTTCATAGCTTAACTACGAAAATAGTGTTGGCTGTTTATCTCCCTTTCTGCTGCAGCATGTTGAAGAAATAAATGTTCAGTTTGAACAACACCCATTCTGGTCATTATAGAGCAAGATGATCGCTTCCACTACCAGGGCCGCCCAGAGAGATGGCAGTGCCCCTGGAGGGGTCCAGCCACTATGCCCCCCCTCCCCCTCTCTCCTCTCCCCCTCTCCCCTCCTCCTCTCCTCTCCTCTCCCCTCTCCCCCTTCCTCTTCTCCTCTCCTCTCCCCTCCTCTCCTCTCCCCTCCCCCCTCCTCTTCGCCTCTCCCCCTCTCCTCTCCCCTCTCCCCCTCCTCTCCTCTTCGCCTCTCCCCCCCTCCCCTCTCCTCCCCTCCTCTCCTCTCCCCCTCTCTCCTCCTCCCCTCCCCTCTCCCCCTGGTTCCCCCTCTCCTCTCCCCCTCTCTCCCCTCCTCTCCTCTGGTTACCCCTCTCTCTCCCCCTCTCTCCCCTCTGCTCTCCTCTGGTTCCCCCCACCCACCCCTCTTCCCCTGGTTCCCCCTCTCCTCTCCCCCTCTCTCCCCTCCTCTCCTCTGGTTCCCCCTCTCTCTCCTCCTCTCCCCCTCTGCCCCCTCTGCTCTCCTCTGGTTCCCCCCACCCACCCCTCTTCCCCTGGTTCCCCCTCTCTCTCCCCTCTCCTCTGGTTCCCCCCACCCACCCCTCTTCCCCTGGTTCCCCCTCTCCTCTCCCCCTCTCTCCCCTCCTCTCCTCTGGTTCCCCCTCTCTCTCCTCCTCTCCCCCTCTGCCCCCTCTGCTCTCCTCTGGTTCCCCCCACCCACCCCTCTTCCCCTGGTTCCCCCTCTCTCTCCTCCTCTCCTCTGGTTCCCCCTCTCGCTCTCTCCTCCTCTCCCCTGGTTCCCCCCACCCACCCCCATCTGCGGTTGCCTTTTATACACGTCTCAAACAACGCAGGACAACGTGATTGGCTGGCTCAGATTTGAACAGATCTGAGCCAGCCAATCGCGTTATCCTGTGATGACGTAATGTCCTGTGCCCCATGACGGATGGACCATATATGGACTTCCTCCCCCCCCTGGCTGCGCTATCATAGCTGCTGACTGTTACTGCACTATCCGTCAGATCCCTGTGCAATACATAAAGGTACATGGACGTTACTCTGCAGAAACTACAGTAACAAAATCACGAATTGCTGTTTTTGGAGCTCTGCATGTCTGTGTTTGTCTAGTTTTAACGTTAGCTAACGGCTAACATTCGCTAGTTAGCCAACCAACCAGCAGCTAACATTAGCTAGCTAGCTAGCTTACCGGAAGCGATATTTTTTTCGGATGATGGCGAAGGCATAACCCACCCCCGGCCCTCTCTGCCTCTGATTAGTGGCAGCGTTATAAACCATAGATATGACTATATTAAAAACATAAACACACTGGCGTCTTTCATGCAGGCTAGCAAGCGTAACTGCTGTATGTCTGTCTGACCCACTGAGTTTGACGGTCTGAGACTGTAGAAAGAGATGTAATGCAGGATAGCCAAGCGAATGTGTTTGGATGGAAGTTTGATGCTAGGCCAATCAGAGGCAGAGAGGGGCGGGTTATGCCTTCGCATAGCCTTCGCCATCATCCGAAAAAAAATATCGCCTCCGGGACAACAACGCTTCCTACCCAGCGTGTGCACGTCTTTCCGACAGGGGTGGTTGTTATGGCAACTATCAACAACAACAACAACAACAACAACTACTACTACTAACTACTACACGACATAAAGACCGAAATAGGCTACCTTGTTAATGTGTCTGTCGGAGACACGGCCTAACGTTAACATTTAATATGAGCCGAATATCAGCCTGGCTCAGCTATGTATACAGGTAAAGTAAACCGGATATTCAGGTGGGTTGTGACGGTTGTTATTGTTGTCAAGTTAAAACTGTCTATATAATGCCCCAAGTGTTGTTTCATTACTCATGAATGAGTTTTATTCTTAATATGTGTAAAATGATGAGACAAATAACAATATAGTCTTGTATCCATGTTGTCGTCAACCCTGTTACTTTTAACGAAAACACCCCTTCAGACATAATGGACTGTTCCAAAAGTTGTAGTATTTCCAGGAAGTGACATCACCTGCCTTTTCTAAAGATGATGGTGGAAAGATAAGTGACATCTGCTTTTAATGAATTTTCTTCAAGTTTTGTAATGTCTGACAGAGGGGGACGAGCACGCTGTGTCAGCCCTGTTCCCAGAAAAGCATACATTAAAAAGTTATTTGTTTGGAATTTTAAATGTAGATAATAGATATATAGACAGTTTTAACTTGACAACAATAACAACCGTCACAACCCACCTGAATATCCGGTTTACTTCCTGAATACATAGCTGAGCGCAGGCTGATAGTCGGCTCATATTAAATGCTAACGTTAGGCCGTGTCTCCGACAGACACAGTAACAAGGTAGCCTATTTCGGTCTTTATGTCTTGTAGTAGTTAGTAGTAGTTGTTGTTGTTGTTGTTGATAGTTGCCATAACAACCACCCCTGTCGGAAAGACGTGCACACGCTGGGTAGGAAGCGTTGTTGTCCCGGAGGCGATATTTTTTTCGGATGATGGCGAAGGCATAACCCGCCCCTCTCTGCCTCTGATTTTCCTAGCGTCAAACTTCCATCCAAACACATTCGCTTGGCTATCCTGCATTACATCTCTTTCTACAGTCTGTGGTCAGTACTTCATTTTAATTTGATTATAGTACTGTGTTCATTTGAATTTGATTATAGTACTGTGTTCATTTGAATTTGATTATAGTACTGTGTTCATTTGAATTTGATTATAGTACTGTGTTCATTTGGCACCCCTAAATTAGTGGGTGCAGTAATTCCAACAAAATTACCATGGCATTCGGCTACATTGAACAGTTCTGATTGGACATGAAGTTATGGCGTTGAACTTGCAATGATTTCACATCAGATATGTGGAACGAGACGTGATTGGAACAATTAGTGCCAGTGTTGCATTTAATCCGACATATTCAAGTAACAAGCACAAATGCGAAGTAGCTGCTACAATGTACAGATCCTTTCCAAAAAATTAGCATATCATGGAAAAGTTCGTTTTTTTCATAATTCCTTTCAAAAAGTGAAACTTTCATAGATTATAGATTCATTACACACAAAGTGAAATATCTCTAGCCTTTATTTGTGTCATTTTTCATCATTTTGGCCTACAGCTCCAGAAAACCCCCCAAAACAGTATTTCAAGAAATTACTGAGGCCCTGTTCAAGAAGGGGCAAAGCAGGCTGTACTTTCTGAGGAGGCTGAGGTCTTTTAATGTTTGTAACAAACTGCTACAGTTATTTTATCAATCTGTTGTGTCTAGTGTCCTTTTCTTTCCCGTTGCATGTTGGGGGGGGGGGGGGGGGGGGGGGTAGTACCAGCATGAGGGACACTGGGAAGCTGAACAAGCTGGTGAGGAAAGCCAGCTCTGTAGTTGGAGCTGAGCTGAGCAGTCTGGAGGCGGTTGCAGAGACAAGGATGAGGAGGAAACTGCACGCTGTGCTGAACAACCCCTCCCATCCCCTACATGGTGTGCTGATGGGGATGAAGAGCACCTTTAGCCACAGACTCATTCCCCCCCGACACTCCACGAAGCGCTTTGGCCAGTCCTTCATGCCAGCAGCCATCAGGCTTCATAACAAGAACTGAGACCTGTCTTAGTCACTTTATGCATTTTTGCACTCGCTCATTTGCGTATGCATTTTTGCACATGGCCCTGCACTTTACAAAACGGACTTTGCACATAGACTAACTTATTTTTTTTAATTGTATTGTTTTTATCTGTTTTTATTTATCTCTATTTATCTGTCTGCTCTGTATTTTTTAACCCCTGCTGCTGTTGCTGTTTTTAGATGCCTGAATCTCCCCTCGGGGATAAATAAAGGTTTCATTCATTCATTCAAATTAGAATAGTGTGAAGAAAATCAGCAGTTACTTCTCAGTTATGACTGACTCCAGCCTCAGTCCACTCTCTCTGAATCTCCGCCAAATTTTTTAATCGTCTGCTTGACAATCCGCTGAAGCCCACGGTCATCCATGGTATTTCCATGATATTCAATTTTTTTGAAAGGATCTGTATGTGTATGTACATGAATTCAAGCTTTCTCTCTCACACACACACACTTTTGTAACATTCATGGTGGCAGGTGCAGGATCCACTCTACTCTGCCACCCTGCAGTTATTAAATATGGCCCCCATTGCCCCCTTTTTCTATCAATTGACATGAACAGAAACACACGCGCACACATGACACGACTACCTTGCCTCATTTAACCTAAGTGTGGTGAAATTGTTGGGGACCGGCCAACCGACAGAATGACCTGCTGAGCTGCTGGTCACAACTCTTAAATTAAATAGGATTTGAACATTTAATAACTTCTCAAATACTTTCCATTGACATTTGTCTGGCCATGTCTGTGCACTGTGCAGGTGATGTAAACGCAAATGAGCGTCTTTCTAGGACATGGATCTACTGGCTCCACCCCTGTACGATCTGCTTCCAGCTCTGCGAGTAAGTCCTGCCCTGCAAGGCCTGTCATGTTTGGTATTCACCTCTGTAAATCAGTCCTCAGATTGACTGTTACCTTTTCCATTCCATACACAGGACGGAGAATTCAGGACTCTTTCTGAAGAAGAACATTGAACCAACCTCAAAGAGGCAATTATTTTTATTATTTTTTAGTAATCTCTGGTTAAATGTGTATTGACGAGCAATAATGACTTGAAATATGTTTAACTTAAAGTGGAACTGTCATGGTGAAGCCCATGCCCTATAATAGTAATATGCCAAACAGTAACATTACCTGGATGAAATTAGTATTTGTTTGTAAATATTGTAAATACATTACACCTTGGGGGCTACACAAGAGGTGGTGGTTAAGTGGAGCACTGTTTGGGTTGGAGATGTGTCTTCACTGTAGTCTGTTGCCCATGTCACTGCAGCGTCTCAGCCGTGCGGGGAAGCCTTCCTGCCTGGGCCATAGTTAACACTCTGTGTGCTGTGTCCACGTAATCCTCCTGCAATCTCTCACGTTGTAAAATCCCTTCAAACAGTTAAATAACAACACAGAGACATTTTATTAGCTAATGACTTTATTGGGAAACATTGTGTAACCCTAACCCTGTGCAAAACGTTCGTACCCCCGTGTGTTTTCTCACCGTTTCATTTCTCTTCCTGATCTGCCCGGCCCGCACACAGACTGCACATCATCAAGACAGGTCTCATCTACTATTAAAGGTAAGATGTGAGGCATCGTTATTACATTTAGACTGTTTAATAACAATTGAAAATTTTGCTCGTACACTGCTCAAAAAAATTAAAGGAACACTTTGAAAACACATCAGATCTCAATGGGGGGGAAAATCATGCTGGATATCTTTCCTGACATGGACTTGGTAATGTGTTAGGAACGAAAGGATGCCACATTGTTTGGAAAATAAAATGATCAACCTGCACTAGAGGGGCAACAATAGAGAGGCAAAGTGACCGCCTACTTCCTGCTTCAGCACTGTACCAGAGAATTTCATCCGCCATTTATTTTCCCATAGACATTTCGTAAAATGCTTATGAAATAGTTCGTCGAACCAAACGGTTCAGCTAACGCTATAATCGGGAGAGACCATAGAACATTTCACTTGGACCAACAACAAAAAAACATTGAAAAAATATTGTCTTTAAACCTGCATTTGTTTTACTTTTTGGTCCCAGTGAGATGTTATGCCATCTCTCCTGTTTCTAAATATATCTGTACCGTTTGGTTTGAACCAGTACAACTATTTTTATAAGCATTTTACAAAATGAAAATACATTACAACTATTTCATCAATTTATTCCTAACTTGTAACTATATTTTAACTATCACAGGTCTAACTCCCATCCCCCATCTCTCTCCCACAGTACTCTGTCTACTGCTGCATCCTGTCTCTCATTGCGTCATCATCCTCGGCTGCAAGAAGGAGCTCTTCATGGCCTATGGACGTATCCTCTATCCACACGACTGGAACTGCAACAGGTGGGACTGAACTCTGGATGTCAACCCTGTATCCTGTCACATGGTCTTATTGTACTGTGAGGGGGGAGGGGGTGCTCATGCATTACAGGATATGAGTCATAATTGAACACTAGTCACTTAGATTTCATGCATCGTCTAGTTCAGTCTCATGAAGTATTTCAGAGGTGGTGAGATCTTATCAGAACCACTTATCAGTGACCACCATAGTATGATGATCATCTTAAATACCTTGATACCAACATCATTAGACAACCAGGGTCAAAGACACAGAGACAAACGAACAAACAATGTTACAATTATTAACCCTAATTATTCCTGCACCCCTAAAATGACCATGTATGAATTAGGTGAAACATTTCAAATGAAACTGAGGTCCAACCATGAATTCCCCTTTGTGCTCCAGTATTAACAATGCATCTGTCCTGAATGAGCTTGGCCTGGTTAAACACCCCCAGGTGATGAGCTGCATATATATCACCCTGTTCCTGGTCACTATGCTCATCATCTCACAACAGGTAAGGAGAATGCTCCTCACCCCATTTCCCTCCCCGTTTTTATCCCTTATTTCTCAGAGACACACACACACATGAATAACTTTGTATTGCTCACAGGCATAAAGACAGACTGATAGCATCCCTATAGAGTTAACGGTGCCTCGCAAGTACCTGGATGGCAGATGTGTGACCTTTGGTTCCTAACCTTTCTTACATCCCTCCTTCATGGCCCTCCTCTCTTTTACCTAAGCCGTTTTCCCACATGCGTACCGGAAAATTACCTGTAAGTCAATATCGGACATTTCCCTTCACACCTCTCCTCTCGCATATGGGAATCTGCAGCGAAATTGCCTTTATGTTGGGGGGCGGGGCGGCACTGCAGAGCGGGTGGGGAGTGACGTGTCGGCAAAACTCTTGATGGTGAAATAAGTTTGCTTGTTTATCCGTTCACCTGCGTCGCGTTGAAGCACTTTTTACAGACTGGCTTCGTTTGATGTGTCCGGGCTTGCCTTCGCTGTCGGCAACGTAAGCAAAATACTTCCACATTTCCGGGTTACAGGTGGATTTCTGTGACCGACAGGCCCCGCCTTCCCTCCCCCCTCCACGTCTCCATCACTCCACTGGCTCTCATTGGCATGCCTGGTGACTTTGACACCGGTACACACGGTTGACATGAAATTGGGCACCCGGGTAGTGCAGCAGTAGATTTCCTGCCTACCTTTTGCTCGGCAGTACCAAAAAAACTTTAATTGCCGATTTCTTACATTTGTTGTCTGCGGGGAAGCCTTCCTGCCTGGGCGATAGTAAACACTCCGTGTGCTGTGTCCACGTAATCCTGCAATCTCTCACGTTGTAAAATCCCTTCACACAGTTAAATAACAACACAGAGACATTTTATTAGCTAATGACTTTATTGGGAAACATTGTGCAAAATGTTTGTACCCCCGTGTGTTTTCTCACCTCTTCTCAGTTCTCAGTTTCCTGGTCTGGACTGAGGAGGCGAAACGGAGGCAGATGGGTCCAACCCATGGTCCAACCTCACTTGTAGACGGGGAGCAGTGGAACATGCCAAGTGTGATTCAGTAGGGGGGTTTAATTGATTACAGTTTTTCACAATTGCTTAAACACATTTCCTGATAGACTACCTCACTTTCTCAAAACCCGAAACACAAATCTCAAAACTCACACACAAAATGCTAAATCCTACACTTCTCTTGCAAAAGCGCACTTTGCCCTCAAAACAGTGTTAACTCTTCACTAAATGGTATTTTCTTTTTAAATGACAAACACATACATCATATGAGTTGACATTTCTAAGCACCCATTGAACACTGGTGTGCAGAATGGAAAACACTATATGAATGCTTTATCAGTAGAATTATGCCTTTGCATGTTCAGTTTCAGGTTGTGCACATTGTGTCTAATGTGTTTAAACAATTGTGAAAAACTGTAAAACCAATTTTTGAGGGGTTAAACTACTTGGAGTCATTATAAATGATGACGTATGGGAAAGTCAATGTAATAATAGTTGTGTTGAAGGGGACTCTTGTTGTATTGTGTGGTTAATTGAAAACTAATGATGTTTGTCTCTGCATAGGAGGGGCTGCATCCTTCAATGGGGGATTCATGTCCCTGCTTCTGACAGGGGAACGCACCAGGACTGCTGCCTACATACTGTAACTGGACCCATTTGCAGGGGCTTAGCCTACTGTATGTGTTTGGTTTAGTTCAGTTTTGTCTTGTCAAGTTTTGAATATTGATCTGTTTATTAAGGACAATAAAACATTTTCAAGTCGTTTGTTGGGGAAAGCCATAACAAAACTGCCTAGAGATCCATTGTGGGGGGTGAGAGAGAGGACGAGGCAGGAGAGAGGAGAGGACAAGGCAGGAGAGAGGAGAAGGCAGGAGAGAGGAGAGAGAGGACAGGGAGAGAGGAGAAGGCAGGAGAGAGGAGAGCAAGGCAAGGCAGGAGAGAGGACTTCAAGGCAGGAGATAGAGAGACAGGGACAGGGAGAGAGGAGAAGGCAGGAGAGAGGAGAGAGCGAGGGAGCACGGCAGGAGAGAGGACTTCAAGGCAGGAGATAGAGAGGCAGGAGAGAGAGGACAGGGAGAGAGGACTTCAAGGCAGGGGAGAGAGACATGAGAGAGGGGACACCGTCTGACCTCCCCTCCAACCTGTCCACCCATCTCCCCCCCCCAACCCCCACTGTCTGACCTCCCCCCAACCTGTCCACCCATCTGACCTCTCCTCCTGTCACCTCTCCTTCCTTCTAACTCCCTCCTGTCTCCCTTCCCGTCCTCTAACAAAATTCCCTCCTCTGCCATCTATGTATGTATCTCCCGGCTTCCTTCCTCTCACCCTGTTTGCACTCAACCACTCTACCATCTCTGCAGGGACTGACCCGCAGAGGAGAGAGGGGAGCGGGCACAGTCCCTGCAGAGATGGTGAGAGTGGTTGAGTGAGAACACGGTGAAGGAAGGAGGCCGGGAGATGGCAGGGGAGGGGGGGGTGGGGGGTGAGGGAGGCCGGGGAGGAGGAGGGAGGGGTGAGGGAGGGAGGCCGGGGGATGGCGGGGGGGGGGGAGGAGGAGGGTGGGGGAGGGAGGCCGGGGGATGAGGGAGGGAGGCCGGGGGGGGAGGGGGAGGGAGGGGTGGGGGGAGGGGTGGGGGAGGGAGGCCGGGGGATGGCGGGGGGGGAGGGAGGCCAGGGGATGGTGGGGGGTGAGGGAGGGAGGCCGGGGGGGGAGGGGTGGGGGGGAGGAGGAGGAGGAGGGAGGGGTGGGGGGTGAGGAGGAGGCCGGGGGGGGGGAGGAGGAGGGAGGGGTGGGGGGTGAGGGAGGGAGGCCGGGGGATGAGGGGATGAGGGGGGGGAGGGAGGGGTGGGGAGACGACTTCAAATCCCCTGCAGGAATCGAACCTGCACTTCTCCGCATACAATGCGGTTGTTAAGGATCACCGCCTTAACCCCTAGACCATCAGCTAGGTAACTTACAATGGATCTCTAGGCAGTTTTGTTATGGCTTTCCCAATGAAAGACTTGAAAAGGTTTTAGTGTCCGTACCGGGATTCAAACCACAAACCTTTGGGTTGGAAGGCATGGTCTTTCACCACTGGACTACAGCCCAGCTCAAACACACAGAACATGCAGCAAGTCAAATAGATGTGGTTAAGATTAGGGTTTTCTTAACCACGACCATACCCTAACACAATTGATATGGTGGGGGGGGGGGGGGGCGGGGGTCTATATATATTTTTTAATATTTTGTTTTCAATTATTAATATTATTATTTTCACATTTACTAATCATTAAAACACTCTATTCAGGAATTGACCGACTAATCAGCAACTATCTAATGATTAACTAATATATTCACGAACTGACATGTATTAATCATTAAAGAAACAGTTAACTACTCTGAGTCTGCACTGAGTGCTCATAAGTGTCAAAATAGAAAACCAGATTCAAACATAGGCAGAATGGTTCCAGGTCCATGTTTATCATACCAGAATGTTAGCACAACAATACAAAACTCACAGCAACAAGTAGACCAGTGGTTTATTGATAGTATTCTGTGACATCACCACACAGACATCTTGGTCTGATTGTAATCAATTACAATGGATGTTGAACATTTATTTCTTCAACATGCTGCAGCCAGGGCCGCTGGAAGTCACTTTAAAGTCCCTGGAAACCAAAATCCACAAAAACGTTCTAACTATGTTATTTAGGGTCTTATGTTAGTAATTTTGTGCCTCCGAAATTATTATACATTACTTTCAACCCAAAGCCTTAAAATCGCCACTTTTCTACAAGATTCTACAAAGTACTTCCTCATTGAAGACAGCAGTGCGCGAGAAATACACTCTAAAAAATAATGATTTTCTCATGAGTTTTGCCACGACTGTCAAACCTAAATTTATATACTTTGCGACGTTCATCATCGTTCAAATTTGGCTGGTGGCTTATTAACATAGGGTCCTGTGATGTGATGAACTCAAAATGCTAAATAATAATAAAATATTTCTGGTTTCCAGGGACTTTAAGCAGGGGGTGCTGGGAGGAAGGGACCGGGCCCCACCGAGGCCCTTGCGGGATACTGTTGTGATGTAATTATTCAGTATTTTCTCCTTTTCTCACTCATTCAGAGCAAAGAGGGAGATATATAGCATGATGATAATGCTCTATATCTCCCTATTTGCTCTGAATACACCAGTTAACATGACACAGACTTAACATGATAGAAATATTATCAGCAAACTTAATGACTAGACTAATTATTCTGATCTGAATGGCATATATCAAGAAACATTGACTCCTCTCTTTGCTGTATAGTGGGAGGTGCATTTTTGAGTAGGCTATTAAAATAGCATGTCAAGTTCACATTTCTTTATTGCCAGATTAAACAATTCGTATTGGTTGTTGGTTGGTTCAACACAACATGTGCGTGCATGCGCGCTTCTTCTTCTCTAGCCTACAAGCATGTAACTTCCTTGATTGTTATTGTTGATAATTCTATTTAAATAGGCTACATTTTCATTTCCCGAAACATTCTTAAACAAGAAAGGAACATAGTGCACTGCAAAATATTTTTAATTACATTTGTAAAAAAAAAAAAAAAATCATTTTTTTTTTTTTTTTTTTTTTAAATCTAGGGGGTGCTGCAGCAACACCTGCATCACCCCTACTTCCCGCGGCCCTGGCTGCAGCAGAAAGGGAGATAAACAGCGGACACTATTTTCATAGTTAAGCGAGAGAGATGGAGAGAGAGAGAGATGGAGAGAGAGAGATGGGAGAGATGGAGAGAGAGAGAGAGGGGGGGGGGGCATATCTGGGCCCTTTCTGAGGCTTCAGGAAGAAGACGCACCAAACACATTTTCTAGCGCACTTTACCCAGCATCTTACTTGTAAAGGCCTAAACATGGTCGTCCGTCAGAGCCTCGCCCCGCCCTCCCCGTATGACGGCGGGTGGAGCGCCGTCCTACGGGGAGGGGCCGCCGTCGGCTGACGGGGGCTGCTCCAAAATGTGACTTCACGGCGACGATACGTGCGTGACGTCAGCTGCAGGAGAGTTGTGACTGGCCGTTGCCTTGGCTCTTCGTCGTAAAGTCGCCTTTCAAAGCATGACGTTAGATTATAACGAACTAGTTGTGTGGCTTAGCCTTCCCAAATGTTGAGGGTCGTTTTTTAGAATTGAATACATAGAATTGGGAACGTTACATTCAATTTCATTCAGACTGCCTGGCACACAATCTCCGCCATTTTCACACGGAGCTTCCACAGGAGGAGGGAGGGTGGGAGGAGGGGGGGTGTAGTGGCGTCCGAGCATGTAGGGCTCGCTGGCGCCGCCAGACGGCGAG